>NC_091319.1:38994736-39179736 GCF_038502225.1 Cherax quadricarinatus
CTAGAAAGGAACGATCTCATCAACAGCAGCCAACATGGTTTCAGGGACGAGAAATCCTGTGTCACAAACCTACTGGAGTTCTATGACATGGTGACAGCAGTAAGATAAGAGAGAGAGGGGTGGGTGGATTGCATTTTCTTGGACTGTAAGAAGGCGTTTGACACAGTTCCACACAAGAGATTGGTGCAAAAACTGGAGGACCAAGCAGGGATAACAGGGAAGGCACTACAATGGATCAGGGAATACTTGTCAGGAAGACAGCAGCGAGTCATGGTACGTGGCGAGGTATCAGAGTGGGCACCTGTGACCAGCGGGGTCCCGCAGGGGTCAGTCCTACGACCAGTGCTGTTTCTGGTATTTGTGAACGACATGACGGAAGGAATAGACTCTGAGGTGTCCCTGTTTGCAGATGACGTGAAGTTGATGAGAAGAATTCACTCGATCGAAGACCAGGCAGAACTACAAAGGGATCTGGACAGGCTGCAGACCTGGTCCAGCAATTGGCTCCTGGAGTTCAATCCCACCAAGTGCAAAGTCATGAAGATTGGGGAAGGGCAAAGAAGACCGCAGACGGAGTACAGTCTAGGGGGCCAGAGACTACAAACCTCACTCAAGGAAAAAGATCTTGGGGTGAGTATAACACCAGGCACATCTCCTGAAGCGCACATCAACCAAATAACTGCTGCAGCATATGGGCGCCTGGCAAACCTCAGAACAGCATTCCGACATCTTAATAAGGAATCATTCAGGACCCTGTACACCGTGTACGTTAGGCCCATATTGGAGTATGCGGCACCAGTTTGGAACCCACACATAGCCAAGCACGTGAAGAAACTAGAGAAAGTGCAAAGGTTTGCAACAAGACTAGTCCCAGAGCTAAGAGGTATGTACTACGAGGAGAGGTTAAGGGAAATCAACCTGACGACACTGGAGGACAGGAGAGATAGGGGGGACATGATAACGACATACGAAATACTGAGAGGAATTGACAAGGTGGACAAAGACAGGATGTTCCAGAGATTGGACACAGTAACAAGGGGACACAGTTGGAAGCTGAAGACACAGATGACTCACAGGGATGTTATTAAGTATTTCTTCAGCCACAGAGTAGTCAGTAAGTGGAATAGTTTGGGAAGCGATGTAGTGGAGGCAGGATCCATACATAGCTTTAAGCAGAGGTATGATAAAGCTCACGGCTCAGGGAGAGTGACCTAGTAGCGATCAGTGAAGAGGCGGGGCCAGGAGCTCGGACTCGACCCCCACAACCTCAATTAGGTGAGTACTAGGTGAGTACACACACACACACACACACTCACATTGCCAGACTCACACATACACTCCCCCCTCCCCCACCGACATCTCACTCCTTCACCTGATCCCTCCCCTCCCTCTTTCACCCTCCCCCTCCCCACCTCTCCCTCCTTCCCCCTCTCCCTCTCCCACTCACCCACTTGCTTCACTCTCCTTCCCACTCCCCCTTCCCACTACTCTCCCACATAGCCACAGTTCCTCCTCTACCTCCCTCCCCCACACTCTGACATACACAATACTAACCTAACATACAGAATTACATAGGTTTCCCACTCTGAGGCAATCAGGATAAAACAAAAATGGGTTGCCAGAGAGCAACAAGAAGAACCAAGGGACAGGAGGAGGAAACTGCAAAGGAAGATTGGGCAGCAGAGCTCACTAAAAGGGAACATGAAGAAACTAGAAGAACTTAGCATGAGAATGGAAGAGAGGATAGACTTGGAAAGCAGGAAGTGGGAGGTGCAAGTCAAAGCAGGAAGTGGGAGGTGCAAGTCAAAGCAGCAGAGGCCAGGATACAGAGTTTAGAAGAGGAACTGAAAAATCTGAAACAGCCTAAAGAACTAAAGAACATTTTGGGATTGACAACAGAGACTGCTACCTCAGTCACAAATAAGGGGACTGTAGGGAAAGAAGGAGCAAAACAGCATGTAGAAGCTCAGTCAGTGGAGACTGTAGTAAATGAAAGAGCTAAGCTATATGTGGAGGCCCTAACAGACCACAGCAGAGCCCAGGGAAAGCCGAGAAGGGAAAATGACAGGCCACTGAGCCCAAGTACATTAGCTAGTGAAACTGAAGAAAGGAAAGCTGCAATGGAGGAAATCAAATTGAATGAGGGGATACACAGGGATATGCAGTGGGAGAATGAATGGGTGAGGTCAGAAGGGGAAACATATGAAGCCAGAAAACAAGGGGAAAAAAAGCAATTGCAAGCATCATGAAAGCAATAGGAGAAGACAACATAACCCAGCTGGAAAATTTTCGGAGAATAGGGGGGTATGTAAAAAAAAGAACCCAGCCAGTGAAAGTGACCTTCAAGGCAGAATCGACTCGGAACAGGATCCTGCAGGAGAAAGCACGATTAAGGGACATGCCGGCATACAGGAAGGTGTATCTCGACCGTGACAGAACACAAGCAGAAAGGCAGAAACAGAGAGAGATGGTACAAAGGCGAAAGGAGGAAAGAGAGGGGACTGAGAAGACAGACAGGAGATCCCAGACACAGGAAGATCAAATACAGCATCCCTCACAACTTCCTATAGAAGCCTCCCAACCAGGTCAACCCCAGTGCAACCAAACACTCTAAACCAAAACACCCATGCCACATTCAATGCCCCCACCCACTGCATTACAAACTCCACCCCCACAGCAACCACCCATAGTTCCTTATCAGGTCTCCCACTTCCCCAACCCCAATACACCTCCCAGACCACAATCTTAGAAAAGAAGTTGAAGGTGTGGTATACAAATGAAGATGGAATAACAAATAAGTATGAGGAGTGGCACGGAAGAATCAAGGAGACATCCCCAGACATAATAGCACTCAAAGAAACAAAACTCACCAGAATAATAACAGATTCAATCTTTCCATCTGGATATCAAATCCTCAGGAAAGACAGAGGGAGGAGAGGGGGAGGAGGAGTTGCACTGCTCATTAAAAACCAGTGGGGGGTTGAGAAAATAGAAGGAATGGATGGCACGGGCGAAAGGGACTACTTAGTAGGAACAATCCAGTCTGAGGGACATAAGGTGATAATTGCAGTAATGTACAACCCACCACAGAACTGCAGGAGGCCAAGAGAAGAATACAATGAGAGCAACAGAGCAATGGTCGACACACTAGCCGAGGTGGCCAGGAGAGCACACATGGGGGGAGCAAAGTTACTAGTTATGGGTGATTTCAATCACAAGGAGATTGACTTGGAAAACCTGGAGCCCCATGGGGGTCCCGAAACATGGAGAGCCATGATGATGGACGTGGTACTGGAAAACCTCATGCATCAACATGTTAGAGACACTACCAGAGAGAGAGGAGAGGATGAACCAGCAAGACTGGACCTTTTACTCACCTTGAGTAGTTCTGACATCGAGGATATCATGTATGAAAGGCCCCTGGGAGCTAGTGATCATGTGGTTCTGTGCTTCGACTACATAGTTGAGCTCCAAGTGGAGAGAGCAGCAGGAATAGGGTGGAAAAAAACAAACTACAAAAGGGGGAACTACTCAGGCTTGAGGAACTTCTTTCAAGACATTCATTGGGAGAGGGAACTGACAGGAAAACCAGTACAAGAAATGATGGACTATGTGGCAACAAAATGTAAGGAGGCAGAGGAGAGGTTTGTTCCCAAGGGAAACAGAAATAATGGGAGGAACAGAACGAGTCCTTGGTTCACCCAAAGGTGTAGGGAGGCAAAAACTAGGTGTACTAGAGAATGGAAATGGTACAGAAGACAGAGAACTCAGGAAAATAAAGAGATTAGCCAAAGAGCCAGAAACGAATATGCACAGATAAGAAGGGAGGCTCAGCGGCAATACGAAAATGACATAGCATCGAAAGTCAAGACTGACCCGAAGCTGTTGTACAGCCACATCAGGAGGAAAACAACACTCAAGGACCAGGTAATCAGACTGAGGAAGGGTGATGAGGAATTCACAAGAAATGACCGGGAGGTATGTCAGGAGCTCAACACAAGATTTAAAGAAGTATTTACAGTGGAAACCAGTAGGACTCCAGGAAATCAGAGCAGGGGGGTGCACCAGCAAGTGCTGAATGAGGTACATATAACCAAGGAGGAGGTGAAGAAGCTGCTATGCGAACTTGACACCTCAAAGGCGGTGGGACCAGACAACATCCCTCCGTGGGTCCTTAAAGAGGGAGCAGAGACATTGTGTGTACCATTAACAAAGATCTTCAACACATCATTTGAAACTGGGCAACTCCCCGAGGTATGGAAGATGGCAAATGTAGTCCCAATTTTTAAAAAGGGAGACAGACATGAGGCACTAAACTACAGACCTGTATCACTAACGTGTATAGTATGCAAGGTCATGGAGAAGATCATCAGGAGGAGAGTGGTGGAGCACCTGGAAAGAAACAAGTGCATAATTGACAACCAGCATGGTTTCAGGGAGGGAAAATCCTGTGTCACAAACCTATTAGAGTTTTATGACAAGGTGACAGAAGTAAGACAAGAGAGAGAGGGGTGGAACGACTGCATTTTTTTGGACTGCAAGAAGGCCTTCGACACAGTTCCTCACAAGAGGTTACTGCAAAAGCTAGAGGATCAGGCACACATAACAGGAAAGACACTGCAATGGATAAGAGAATACCTTACAGGGAGGCAACAACGAGTCATGGTACGTGACGAGGTGTCAAAGTGGGCGCCTGTGACAAGCGGGGTTCCACAGGGGTCAGTCCTAGGACCTGTGCTGTTCTTGGTATATGTGAATGACATAACGGAAGAGATAGACTCAGAAGTGTCCTTGTTTGCGGACGATGTGAAGTTAATGAGAAGAATCAAATCGGATGAGGATCAGGCAGGACTACAAAGAGACCTGGACAGGCTACAAGCCTGGTCCAGCAACTGGCTCCTTGAGTTTAACCCTGCCAAATGCAAAGTCATGAAGATTGGGGAAGGGCAGAGAAGACCGCAGACACAATGCAGTTTAGATGGCCAAAGTCTGCAAACCTCACTCAAGGAAAAAGATCTGGGGGTGAGTATAACACCGAGCATATCTCCTGAGGCGCACATCAATCAGATAACTGCTGCAGCATACGGGTGCCTGGCAAACCTACGGATAGCGTTCCGATACCTCAGTAAGGAGTCGTTCAAGACTCTGTATACCATTTACGTCAGGCCCATACTGGAGTATGCAGCGCCAGTTTGGAATCCACACCTAGTCAAGCACGTCAAGAAATTAGAAAAAGTGCAAAGGTTTGCAACAAGACTAGTGCCAGAACTACGGGGATTGTCCTACGAAGAAAGGTTGAGGGAAATCGGCCTGACGACACTGGAGGCCAGGAGGGTCAGGGGAGACATGATAATGACATATAAAATATTGCGCGGAATAGACGAGGTGGACAAAGACGGGATGTTCCAGAGATGGGACACAGACACAAGAGGTCACAATTGGAAGTTGAAGACTCAGATGAATCAAAGGGATGTTAGGAAGTATTTCTTCAGTCATAGAGTAGTTAAGCCGTGGAATAGCCTAGAAAGTGAAGTAGTGGAGGCGAAAACCATACATAGTTTTAAGGCGAGGTATGATAAAGCTCATGTTTCAGGGAGAGTGACCTAGTAGCGACCAGTGAAGAGGCGGGGCCAGGAGCTTGGAATCGACCCCTGCAACCTCAACTAGGTGAGTACACACACACAAAGAACAAGAGAAAGAGAGTCTTTTCTCTCCTGGTAATTGTTATTTTAGCCATTACAACTCACACGCTCCCTTGAATTTACACTGATGATCCAAACGCTGAGTAGTTACATACGTCCCCGAGACTCCGACCACCATCCACACCCCATCTTCTTAACTCCCCGAGACTCCGAATACCATCCACACCCCACCTTCCTAACTCCCCGAGACTCCGACCATCATCCACACCCCACCTTCCTAACTCCCCGAGACTCCGACCACCATCCACACCCCATCTTCACTCCCCGAGACTCCGACCACCATCCACACCCCACCTTCCTAACTCCCCGAGACTCCGACCACCATCCACACCCCACCTTCCTAACTCCCCGAGACTCCGACCACCATCCACACCCCATCTTCCTAACTCCCCGAGACTCCGACCACCATCCATGGAATAGTTAAAGCAGTGAGAAGCACATCGGTGTCTATTCCTCGAGTAGTGCAAAACAGAAAAGATGGAACAATGAAAAGTACATACAATCAGAGACGCAGAGGAGAATCAATGAAGGCATAGACAGGTTTGCAAGGTCAGCCTCAGGAGGTAGACCATGCAAAACATCACATAGACTCTTCATCATGAACTAACACATTTTCTTTCTTAAACAGGCACTCGAAACAAGCCATAGGATACACGTTCCTTCCTCTTCCTTCCCAGTACAAGAACCTTCCTCACAGCTGCCTAAGCCCTACTTCCCTCTTCTCCCCGACCCTCCAATCTTCACTCACAATCACTTTCTTGTTCACTTCCAGTGCATTAAATATTCCTTTAACTGATCAACACTTTGAAACCCAATATCTTCCGCTCTCTTACATATCCCTGACCAATGTGTAAAACCAGGAAATTAACCATACAAAAACCGAAACACAGAAACATAAAGGAAATTCAAAGAATGGTAAACAAAAACAGGTGGAATAACCAACAAGAGTGAAGGATACACAAATGAATAACATTTTTTAATTTCCAGAAAAGGACAGAAAAATGGCATAGGTCCTCGCACTATACTTGCAACACATAGTAATCACAGAGTTCAGTTGAAAAGATTATTGATATAGCTATCAACAAACTACAAATGTAGAATTATTGCCGTATCAGCCAATGGTACCAGTCTATGGTACGTAAAGCATGAAATCAATAATCAGTCACTGAAATAAAATGGTGCCTAATAGTGCATAAAATCCAAAATATTAAACAATATGATGTACAACAAAAACGGATACAGTATAGCATACAGCTAATAATTTGGGGCATATAGTTAAAGTCTTTAACTGAAAAAGGAAAATAGCACAAGTACGAGCATCAGATACTGCAAAATAATATGCTAAAAGTGTTAGTGGAGTGTAAAATAGTATTTAATATTATGAGTTAGAAGAGTGAAATTATCAGAGTGCTGTTCCAGGAAGTCCTGGCTTCCTTCAGCTACATACGCTGGAATAAGATTTCTTGAAACTTCATTTCACTTTCCCCTGACACAGTTTTTCAAGTGCAGGAAATGTATTGCGTTCTGAAAAGAGCTCTTCGTCTCCTCTTTTCCAGTTGTGAAGATATGGATTAACTCGGCAACATGTTAGGTCATGGGCAGACAGACGTGAGCTTGCTTAGTATACAGCTCTCTCGTCGACGGTGTTGGTTCAATGCATTTTAAGATGGTGGAATACATTCCATGTTTTTATACACACAAAATATTTTGTTCCTCATTTCCATGATTAGCATTGCACCTCCTCTGCTGAGTTGCATGGAAAATACTTTCAAGGCTTTGAGAGCTAGTTGTTAAGTTAATGATATTCGTATCAATGATTCATTAATAACCAATGAAACTTAAATTTTCTGGAGACATTTTCCGGGCACTGAAGCACTATTCTTCCGTTCGTCCTTTCAGAGGCAATGTAGAATACAGGTGATGACTACAGGAGGAGGAGGAGGTGAAGTTCGCTAAGGTTCGAGTATGTCTATCGATGATCATATGTTCATGGATATTTGTTGTTGTTTTTTCGATAAGATAAGATAAGATAAGATAAGATAAGATAAGATTTCGTTCGGATTTTTAACCCCGGAGGGTTAGCCACCCAGGATAACCCAAGAAAGTCAGTGCGTCATCGAGGACTGTCTAACTTATTTCCATTGGGGTCCTTAATCTTGTCCCCCAGGATGCGACCCACACCAGTCGACTAACACCCGGGTACCTATTTGCTGCTAGGTGAACAGGACAATAGGTGTAAGGAAACGTGTCGGAATTTCCACCCGCCGGGAATCGAACCCGGGCCCTCCGTGTGTGAAGCGGGAGCTTTAGCCACCAGACCACCGGGCCACCCGATCACATTCTGCATTTTCATATTGAATTCTTATGTCGAGCTCTACTAGGAAAAATAATGCAATAGCAATGATTGTATTAAAGTCAGCAAATTTAGTGCATAAGGGATGTGAAGGATAATCATTGGCTTAGTTTGCTTCCTGGTTGCATCATTTGCTTCCTGGTTGCATCATTTTATTTCCTGAACGTCGATCTCTAACTGTCTATCAGTCACCAGAGTGATGTTTGTATCGCTTGAGGAATGTGATGCAATGCTTCATTCTCACGAAATAGAAAATTTCTTCTTGTTAGTGTTGTTGCTGAGAAAGCCAGACCAGTCCTTTGGAATTCTCTTTGACTTCTCAGAAAACTGCTGTGCGCAGTCGTCTCTCATGAGGACATTCTCGTTACGTGTCCCAGATTCCATGAAGCGGGACTCTCTTAGCTCTGACTGGAGGATCCTACTCAGTGAAGAACCAAGGGATGAATGATCTGCCTACCATCTTGTACCAAAAAGTTACATACCATAGCTTGTTATTCTAAATAATTTATCAGTTTATATCTTTCTCGAGGCAGTGAATGATGTACGACTCTGTGAAGCGGTGGTATAATTTTTTCCTTATCACTGGCCATGGACAGAGTTGTGTGCTTTATTGAAGGATAAAGTGTCAAGGTCCTTCTTCCTCAATGTTGATGCAATGTGCAGGTTACGGAAGAAAGACGTGTACACTATAACTAGTAATACATTCTCTTACTGGATCTTTCCTTTGTTATATGGCTTTGAAGATCCAGAAAGTGATCAGTTTTATTAGGGAATTATAGTCTTCCAGTCGAATTTCACCTTTACTTAAGCATGTAGCTCTCTCTCTCACTATTCTTTGAATTGCTACAACATTCTTTTCCTCACTGATTTTTCCATCTTCACTGATAATCATTTATTAAATCAGTCATGGTGCTTAAGTTATCCACTAAATCTATACTGTTTTTAACAATAAAAAGATCTTTTCCACAAATGGGCCAACATATCTTCTAGCCATGTAGATAATTTATAGGAAGCAACCTATGGAGCTAATTATTAGCCTAACCTATGGAGCTAATTATTAGCCTAACCTATGGAGATAATTATTAGCCTAACCTATGGAGATAATTATTAGCCTAACCTATGGAGATAATTATTAGCTCTATAGATTCAGTTTCCTACAACTGATCTAAATGGCTAGTAAGATATGTTGAGCCGAATTTTTGGAATAAAAATCTAACTTTAATGTTAAAAACAATATAGATTTAGTGGATAAATTAAGCACCTTGACTGATTTAAATTATTTCGATAAGGTTTTTTATCTGAAGAACTTGTTAATTACGATTTACCATTACCAGCTCCTATTATAATTAAACTTATTAAACTTTGTATTGTTGATGCAAAGTTTGTGTTTAATGACGAGTTGGAATATTTTGAAACAAGATTACTAAAGAAAATCTTTCCCAATAGAGGTAAGTGGTGAATTATGTTGATGATATTTTGCATCTTATGCCTGAGAATATAGACATAAACCATTTCATTCATAAATTAAATAATCTTGCTCATTTCTACAAATTTTATTGTTGTTCTTGAACAAAATGACTCGCTGCCTTTTCTAGATGTTTTGATTATTAAGGGGAACCATGATTTTTAAACTTAAAATTTACAGAAAGATTTATGAAATAGCTAATGATCTAAAATACCTAAAATACTTAACCGATAAATCTTTCAAAATTGCTAGAATTAATTTTTACAATTCAAAAAAGGCCAACCAACCTTATTCAACTACAAATATGTTGGTTCTCCCTTACCATGATATCTTTCTTTATATTCCCTCTATATTTAAGAATTTTAATATCAAAATTGTGTTTAAAATTCTTGATACAGTAAAAAAAACTTTTGATAAATTTTTCCCCAAGAATGTTGACGGATGTATCTATAAGATTCCTTGTCAAGTATGTGATAAGGTTTATTACGGACAAACTGGGAAAAGTCTTGAAGTAAGGTTACTACAACATATATATAGCATTGGAAGTGGTCAAGATTCTAATGATCTGTTTATTCATGTGAGAGATTTTAACCATCTATTTGATATTCAAAAGGCCGAGAAAGTTATGTGAAGTAGGTCCATGGTAGAGATAAATATAACAGAATAAAGTTTCGTAAAAATTAGTTTTGAAAATATGAATATTACTCTTGCCATATAGGACAAGCGAAAATTTGTGTATGCAATAATTTACATATTCGGCACGACATATATATATATGTTTAAATATATATATATATATATATATATATATAGATATATATATATATACATATATATATATATATATATATATATATATATATATATATATATATATATATATATATATATATATATATATATATATATATATATATATATGTCGTGCCGAATAGGCAGAACTTGCCATCTTGGCTTAAATAGCAACGCTCATCTTGCCATATGGGACAAGCGAAATTTGTGTATGCAATAATTTCGCCAAAATCATTCTTAACCTAACGAGAAAAGTATATTTCACTGTTTTTGTTTAGTATTAAATTATTGTAAACAAATCTAAAATATATTTAGGTGGGTTAGGCTAAAATAAATTGTTCTTGTTATAATAAGGTTAGGTAAGTTTTCTAAGTTCCTTTTGGTGCAAAATTTAAAATTTTTACATCAACATTAATGAAAAAAATATATCTTTAAACGTATTAGAGAAAATTTTAGAAAGGACTTAATTTTAATTGAGTTCTTGCTAATTGACCAGTTTTACATATTCGGCACGACATATATATATATATATATATATATATATATATATATATATATATATATATATATATATATATATATATATATATATATATATATATATACATACAGGAGTGAAAGGAAACGCCTGAAATGAATTGG
Source organism: Cherax quadricarinatus (assembly GCF_038502225.1). NCBI lineage: Eukaryota > Metazoa > Arthropoda > Malacostraca > Decapoda > Parastacidae > Cherax > Cherax quadricarinatus. The sequence goes on from NC_091319.1 coordinate 39,005,691, forward strand.
ATGACTCAGTGTACATCAGTACTTCCTGGCACCTGTTTTATCTTTTGTTACGAGAAGCACTAAACTAATCAGAATCGTAACAAACTTGATTCTGTTATATTTATCTCAACCATGGACCTACTTCATATAACTTTCTCGGCCTTTTGAATATCAAATGTATGGTTAAGGGGGGTACTGACTAATGGATCCTTGATGTCTTCAAGGAGTTGAAGTACAGTTCTAGGCCTCTGGCATAAGCTGAAGTACAGTTCTAGGCCTCTGGCATAAGTTGAAGTACAGTTTTAGGCCTCTGGCATAAGTTGAAGTACAGTTTCAGGCCTCTGGCATAAGTTGAAGTACAGTTCTAGGCCTCTGGCATAAGTTGAAGTACAGTTCTAGGCCTCTGGCACAAGTTGAAGTACAGTTCTAGGCCTCTGGCACAAGTTGAAGTACAGTTCTAGGCCTCTGGCATAAGTTGAAGTACAGTTCTAGGCCTCTGGCATAAGTTGAAGTACAGTTTCAGGCCTCTGGCATAAGTTGAAGTACAGTTCTAGGCCTCTGGCATAAGTTGAAGTACAGTTCTAGGCCTCTGGCATAAGTTGAAGTATAGTTCTAGGCCTCTGGCATAAGCTGAAGTACAGTTCTAGGCCTCTGGCATAAGCTGAAGTACAGTTTCAGGCCTCTGGCATAAGTTGAAGTACAGTTCTAGGCCTCTGGCGTAAGTTGAAGTAGAGGAGGCTATGATTATGGGTTTTGGTTACTACTGCTAAACTTTTAAATACTGAGTTAGTGCCACCATACTAGTGTTACCAAGTGATGCTACATGGCCAACATATACTCAACATAACTCTCTATTGAGATTTCTTGATAACAGAAAGATACTGTAAGCTTAAACTTGGTCACCACTAGTGAAGAATATATTATGAATAAAAGAGATTAAAGAGAACTTTTAATAAACAAATCCTTGGAAAAATACATCTTTCTGTGTATGCTGCGTAATGTCTTGTGTTTACTGAGAGATGGAAAATTAAGGACAGTGTGGGAGTTGAACCCATGGCGAGTCAGTCATAAAATTTACAGGCCAGTTTTATGACTCATTTCTCATGGTTTCGAGTTAAAATGTTCCCAGATTTGTTTGCAGTCGTGATATTGCGATTTCGTTATGAGAGAGAGAGAGAGAGAGAGAGAGAGAGAGAGAGAGAGAGAGAGAGAGAGAAACATACAGACAGACAAACAGACAGACAGACAGACAGAGATGTCTACAATAGAAAATCTAGATAATGTTCCTAATGTGCATAAGCTGACCAAATCTGTCTATATATTCATATATAATACATACTGTTACAATAAAATTTCTGTCTTTACCCTAAAAAACTGTACTAAAGAGTTTTCTTAACAATTCGACATGTAATAATAAAAACCAAGACGACCTTCGGGCGTTTAAAATACTGAAAAATCTTTATTTCGCAGAGAAATTTGGAATTATCTACACTTACGTTAAATCAGAATAATATCTAATTATAAAAACTAAAAAAAATTACTAAATTTTTTCTTGAATAATTCTGAAATTCATTGCATGTTCCATAGTCATTAAGTAAACAACAGTGTTGCGTGAGGAGTCCATATTAGAGGAAAATGATACACTGACAGCACCATCATGCTAACTCTCTCACTCCCCTACATTGTCACTCCAAGTATTATCATAATATAACACAAAAATACAGAGTGATTTTGTTGGCAAGACTATTACTCAAATTTCTCAGTAACTATATCATTAATATAGTTGCCTGCAGATACATGTTTTTGTCACTCTAAGTCACAATGGTATCAGCATTATTAGGAAGAATATTATGAAGTTACCAAACCTTTGTTCAATGTCCTAATTTATGTGCTCAGTTAAAAGGCTCACACATTCCCACACACACACACACACACACACACACACACACACACACACATATATATATATATATATATATATATATATAGATATATATATATATATATATATATATATATATATATATATATATATATATATATATATGTCGTGCCGAATAGGCATAACTTGCGATCTTGGCTTAAATAGCAACGCTCATCTTGCCATATAGGACAAGTGAAAATTTGTGTATGCAATAATTTCTCGAAAATCATTCTGAACCTAACGAAAAAAATATATTTCACTGTGTTTGTTTAATATTAAATTATTGTAAACAAATCTAAAATGCATTTAGTTGGGTTAGGCTAAAATAATTTGTTCTTATTATAATAAGGTTAGGTAAGTTTTCTAAGATTCTTTTGGTGCAAAATTATAAATTTTTTAAATCAACATTAATGAAAAAAATATATCTTTAAAAGTATAAGAGAAAATTTTAGAAATAACTTAATTTTAAATGAGTTCTTGCTAATTGACCAGATTTTCATATTCGGCACGATATATATATATATATATATATATATATATATATATATATATATATATATATATATATATATATATATATATATACATATCTATTATTTTTTTTATTATCACACTGGCCGATTCCCACCAAGGCAGGGTGGCCCGAAAAAGAAAAACTTTCACCATCATTCACTCCATCACTGTCTTGCCAGAAGGGGGCTTTACAGTTTTTAAACTGCAACATTAACACCCCTCCTTCAGAGTGCAGGCACTGTACTTCCCATCTCCAGGACTCAAGTCCGGCCTGCCGGTTTCCCTGAATCCCTTCATAAATGTTACTTTGCTCACACTCCAACAGCACGTCAAGTATTAAAAACCATTCGTCTCCATTCACTCCTATCAAACACGCACACGCACGCCTGCTGGAAGTCCAAGCCCCTCGCACACAAAACCTCCTTTACCCCCTCCCTCCAACCCTTCCTAGGCCGACCCCTACCCCGCCTTCCTTCCACTACAGACTGATACACTCTTGAAGTCATTCTGTTTCGCTCCATTCTCTCTACATGCCCGAACCACCTCAACAACTCTTCCTCAGCCCTCTGGACAACAGTTTTGGTAATCCCGCACCTCCTCCTAACTTCCAAACTACGAATTCTCTGCATTATATTCACACCACACATTGCCCTCAGACATGACATCTCCACTGCCTCCAGCCTTCTCCTCGCTGCAACATTCATCACCCATGCTTCACACCCATATAAGAGTGTTGGTAAAACTATACTCTCATACATTCTCCTCTTTGCCTCCAAGGACAAAGTTCTTTGTCTCCACAGACTCCTAAGTGCACCACTCACCCTTTTCCCCTCATCAATTCTATGATTCACCTCATCCTTCATAGACCCATCCGCCGACACGTCCACTTCCAAATATCTGAATACATTCACCTCCTCCGTACTCTCTCCCTCCAATCTGATATCCAATCTTTCACCACCTAATATTTGTGTTATCCTCATAACCTTACTCTTTCCTGTATTCACTTTTAATTTTCTTCTTTTGCACACCTTACCAAATTCATCCACCAATCTCTGCAACTTCTCTTCAGAATCTCCCAAGAGCACAGTGTCGTCAGCAAAGAGCAGCTGTGACAACTCCCACTTTATGTGTGATTCCTTATCTTTTAACTCCACGCCTCTTGTCAAGACCCTCGCATTTACTTCTCTTACAACCCCATCTATAAATATATTAAACAACCAGGGTGACATCACACATCCCTGTCTAAGGCCTACTTTTACTGGGAAATAATTTCCCTCTTTCCTATGTACTCTAACTTGAGCCTCACTATCCTCGTAAAAACTCTTCACTGCTTTCAGTAACCTACCTCCTACACCATACACCTGCAACATCTGCCACATTGCCCCCCTATCCACCCTGTCATACGCCTTTTCCAAATCCATAAATGCCACAAAGACCTCTTTAGCCTTATCTAAATACTGTTCACTTATATGTTTCACTGTAAACACCTGGTCCACACACCCCCTACCTTTCCTAAAGCCTCCTTGTTCATCTGCTATCCTATTCTCAGTCTTACTTTTAATTCTTTCAATAATAACTCTACCATACACTTTACCAGGTATGCTCAACAGACTTATCCCCCTATAATTTTGTCCCCTTTGTCTTTATACAAAGGAACTATGCATGCTCTCTGCCAATCCCTAGGTACCTTACCCTCTTCCATACATTTATTAAATAATTGCACCAACCACTCCAAAACTATATCCCCACCTGCTTTTAACATTTCTATCTTTATCCCATCAATCCCGGCTGCCTTACCCCCTTTCATTTTACCTACTGCCTCACTAACTTCCCCCACACTCACAACCGGCTCTTCCTCACTCCTACAAGATGTTATTCCTCCTTGCCCTATACACGAAATCACAGCTTCCCTATCTTCATCAACATTTAACAATTCCTCAAAATATTCCCTCCATCTTCCCAATACCTCTAACTCTCCATTTAATAACTCTCCTCTCCTATTTTTAATTGACAAATCCATTTGTTCTCTAGGCTTCCTTAACTTGTTAATCTCACTCCAAAACTTTTTCTTATTTTCAACAAAATTTGTTGATAACATCTCACCCACTCTCTCATTTGCTCTCTGTTTACATTGCTTCACCACTCTCTTAACCTCTCTCTTTTTCTCCTATACTCTTCCATCCTTGCATCACTTCTACTTTGTAAAAACTTCTCATATGCTAACTTTTTCTCCATTACTACTCTCTTTACATCATCATTCCACCAATCGCTCCTCTTCCCTCCCACACCCACTTTCCTGTAACCACAAACTTCTGCTGAACACTCTAACACTACATTTTTAAACCTACCCCATACCTCTTCGACCCCATTGCCTATGCTCTCATTAGCCCTTCTATCCTCCAATAGCTGTTTATATCTTTCCCTAACTGCCTCCTCTTTTAGTTTATAAACCTTCACCTCTCTCTTCCCTGATGCTTCTATTCTCCTTGTATCCCATCTACCTTTTACTCTCAGTGTAGCTACAACTAGAAAGTGATCTGATATATCTGTGGCCCCTCTATAAACATGTACATCCTGAAGTCTACTCAACAGTCTTTTATCTACCAATACATAATCCAACAAACTACTGTCATTTCGTCCTACATCATATCTTGTATACTTATTTATCCTCTTTTTCTTAAAATATGTATGTATTACCTATAACTAAACCCCTTTCTATACAAAGTTCAATCAAAGGGCTCCCATTATCATTTACACCTGGCACCCCAAACTTACCTACCACACCCTCTCTAAAAGTTTCTCCTACTTTAGCATTCAGGTCCCCTACCACAATTACTCTCTCACTTGGTTCAAAGGCTCCTATACATTCACTTAACATCTCCCAAAATCTCTCTCTCTCCTCTGCATTCCTCTCTTCTCCAGGTGCATACACGCTTATTATGACCCACTTCTCGCATCCAACCTTTACTTTAATCCACATAATTCTTGCATTTACACATTCATATTCTCTTTTCTCCTTCCATAACTGATCATTCAACATTACTGCTACCCCTTCCTTTGCTCTAACTCTCTCAGATACTCCAGATTTAATCCCATTTATTTCCCCCCACCGAAACTCCCCTACCCCCTTCAGCTTTGTTTCGCTTAGGGCCAGGACATCCAACTTCTTTTCATTCATAACATCAGCAATCATCTGTTTCTTGTCATCCGCACTACATCCACACACATTCAAGCATCACAGTTTTATAAAGTTTTTCTTCTTCTCTTTTTTAGTAAATATCTACAGGAGAAGGGGTTACTAGCCCATTGCTCCCGGCATTTTAGTCGCCTCATACGACACGCATGGCTTACGGAGGAAAGATTCTTTTCCACTTCCCCATGGACAATAGAAGAAATAAAGAAGAACAAGAGCTATGTAGAAAAAGGAGAAAAACCTAGATGTATATATATATATATATATATATATATATATATATATATATATATATATATATATATATATATATATATATATATATATATATATATATATATATATATATATATATATATGTCCTTGGTCAAGGCTCACATTCAGCAATGCATTACACAACTTTTTCCACTCGTTTAATTAAAACTTCCCAATGTTAAGTAGCTGTTTCTGACAGTCGTGCAAGTCTCAATACCATCTAAAACGAGACTGGATTTGTGACCTGGTGTTCCGTAACTCAACGATCAGCAAACTTGTCTTCATGGTTAGACGAGAAATCTGAAATCTGAAATCTGAAGCTGGCTTTTTAAGGTTAACAAACAATGGCGTGGGTAACTTTTTCATTAAATTTCTGATTCGGAGAATTTAAACAAAAATAAGAACAGAAGATCTTGACCACATAGTCACAACGACATCTTGATCACAAACACACAAGCAGATCTTGAGCACATATGTATCACATGATCATGCTCACATATATTACCCGGTCTTATCACATATACACCTCATGATCTTGATCATGTAAATGCACCACCTGACCTTCATCATGTAAATGCACAACCTGACCTTGATCATGTAAATGCACCTCCTGATCTTGATCCCACGAACGTGTAGCCTCGCAACTCACACTGTCACAAATGAACAATAAAGTCATTTCCGCAAGAAATGTTTTTATGTTTCTGAAAAGTTTACATGACCTGACCCGAGCTGCAGTCAGCGGGTCTCCAGCGTTCTTGTATCGTGAGGTCAAAAGAGGGTAACCCAGGATGATGGTAGAACTTATAAAATGGATTTAAGCCTCTGTTCTCAGCGTTGTTCTATTCCCTGACCTCTCTAAGGCTGAAGAAATATTTCCCAGTAAATTTGGGAGTCATCTATGTTTTCAGCTCTCAGGTGTGCCCAGGCACTGGTCCTTGTGTCCTCTAACGTGCCCAGGCACTGGTTCTTGTGTCCTCTAACGTACCCAGGCACTGGTTCTTGTGTTCTCTAATGTGCCCAGGCACTGGTTCTTGTGTCCTCTAACGTGGCTAGGCACTGGTTCTTGTGTTCTCTAATGTGTCCAGGCACTGGTTCTTGTGTCCTCTAACGTGGCTAGGCACTGGTTCTTGTGTTCTCTAATGTGCCCAGGCACTGGTCCTTGTGTCCTCTAACGTGCCCAAGCACTGGTTCTTGTGTCCTCTAACGTGCCCAGACACTGGTCCTTGTGTCCTCTAACGTGCCCAGGCACTGGTCCTTGTGTCCTCTAACGTGCCCAGGCACTGGTCCTTGTGTCCTCTAACGTGCCCAGGCACTGGTCCTTGTATCCTCTAACGTGCCCAGGCACTGGTCCTTGTGTCCTCTAACGTGCCCAGGCACTGGTTTTTGTGTTCTCTAATGTGCCCAGGCACTGGTTCTTGTGTTCTCTAATGTGTCCAGGCACTGGTCCTTGTGTCCTCTAACGTGACCAGGCACTGGTTCTTGTGTCCTCTAACGTGCCCAGGCACTGGTTCTTGTGTTCTCTAATGTGTCCAGGCACTGGTCCTTGTGTCCTCTAACGTGCCCAGGCACTGGTCCTTGTGTCCTCTAACGTGCCCAAGCACTGGTTCTTGTGTCCTCTAACGTGCCCAGGCACTGGTCCTTGTGTCCTCTAACGTGCCCAGGCACTGGTTCTTGTGTCCTCTAACGTGTCCTGGCACTGGTCCTTGTATCCTCTAACGTGCCCAGGCACTGGTCCTTGTGTCCTCTAACGTGTCCAGGCACTGGTCCTTGTGTCCTCTAACGTGCCCAAGCACTGGTCCTTGTGTCCTCTAACGTGCCCAGGCACTGGTCCTTGTGTCCTCTAACGTGCCCAGGCACTGGTTCTTGTGTTCTCTAACGTGCCCAGGCACTGGTCCTTGTGTCCTCTAACGTGCCCAGGCACTGGTCCTTGTGTCCTCTAACGTGCCCAGGCACTGGTTCTTGTGTTCTCTAACGTGCCCAGGCACTGGTCCTTGTGACCTCTAACGTGCCCAGGCACTGGTCCTTGTGTCCTCTAACGTGCCCAGGCACTGGTCCTTGTGTCCTCTAACGTGCCCAGGCACTGGTTCTTGTGTCCTATAACGTGCCCAAGCACTGGTCCTTGTGTCCTCTAACGTGCCCAGGCACTGGTCCTTGTGTCCTCTAACGTGCCCAGGCACTGGTTCTTGTGTTCTCTAACGTGCCCAGGCACTGGTTCTTGTGTCCTCTAACGTGCCTAGGCACTGGTTCTTGTGTTCTCTAACGTGCCCAGGCACTGGTCCTTGTGTCCTCTAACGTGCCCAGGCACTGGTCCTTGTGTCCTCTAACGTGCCCAAGCACTGGTCCTTGTGTCCTCTAACGTGCCCAGGCACTGGTCCTTGTGTCCTCTAACGTGCCCAAGCACTGGTTCTTGTGTCCTCTAACGTGCCCAGGCACTGGTCCTTGTGTCCTCTAACGTGCCCAGGCACTGGTTCTTGTGTCCTCTAACGTGCCCAGGCACTGGTCCTTGTATCCTCTAACGTGCCCAGGCACTGGTCCTTGTGTCCTCTAACGTGCCCAAGCACTGGTCCTTGTGTCCTCTAACGTGCCCAGGCACTGGTCCTTGTGTCCTCTAACGTGCCCAAGCTCTGGTTCTTGTGTCCTCTAACGTGCCCAGGCACTTGTCCTTGTGTCCTCTAACGTGCCCAGGCACTGGTTCTTGTGTCCTCTAACGTGCCCAGGCACTGGTCCTTGTGTCCTCTAACGTGCCCAGGCACTGGTTCTTGTGTCCTCTAACGTGCCCAGGCACTGGTCCTTGTGTCCTCTAACGTGCCCAGGCACTGGTTCTTGTGTTCTCTAACGTGCCCAGGCACTGGTCCTTGTGTCCTCTAACGTGCCCAGGCACTGGTTCTTGTGTTCTCTAACGTGCCCAGGCACTGGTCCTTGTGTCCTCTAACGTGCCCAGGCACTGGTTCTTGTGTCCTCTAACGTGCCCAGGCAGTGATTCCTGTGTTCTCTAACGTGCCCAGGCACTGGTTCTTGTGTCCTCTAACGTGCCCAGGCACTGGTTCTTGTGTTCTCTAACGTGCCCAGGCACTGGTCCTTGTGTCCTCTAACGTGCCCAGGCACTGGTCCTTGTGTCCTCTAACGTGCCCAGGCACTGGTCCTTGTGTCCTCTAACGTGCCCAGGCACTGGTTCTTGTGTCCTCTAACGTGCCCAGGCACTGGTCCTTGTGTCCTCTAACGTGCCCAGGCACTGGTCCTTGTGTCCTCTAACGTGCCCAGTCACTGGTTCTTGTGTCCTCTAACGTGCCCAGGCACTGGTCCTTGTGTCCTCTAACGTGCCCAGGCACTGGTCCTTGTGTCCTCTAACGTGCCCAGGCACTGGTTCTTGTGTCCTCTAACGTGCCCAGGCACTGGTCCTTGTGTCCTCTAACGTGCCCAGGCACTGGTCCTTGTGTACTCTAACGTGCCCAGGCACTGGTTCTTGTGTCCTCTAACGTGCCCAGGCACTGGTTCTTGTGTCCTCTAACGTGCCCAGGCACTGGTCCTTGTGTCCTCTAACGTGCCCAGGCACTGGTCCTTGTGTTCTCTAACGTGCCCAGGCACTGGTTCTTGTGTCCTCTAACGTGCCCAGGCACTGGTTCTTGTGTCCTCTAACGTGCCCAGGCACTGGTCCTTGTGTCCTCTAACGTGCCCAGGCACTGGTCCTTGTGTCCTCTAACGTGCCCAGGCACTGGTCCTTGTGTCCTCTAACGTGCCCTGGCACTGGTCCTTGTGTCCTCTAACGTGCCCAGGCACTGGTCCTTGTGTCCTCTAACGTGCCCAGGCACTGGTTCTTGTGTCCTCTAACGTGCCCAGGCACTGGTCCTTGTGTCCTCTAACGTGCCCAGGCACTGGTCCTTGTGTCCTCTAACGTGCCCAGGCACTGGTCCTTGTGTCCTGTAACGTGCCCAGGCACTGGTTCTTGTGTTCTCTAACGTGCCCAGGCACTGGTTCTTGTGTCCTCTAACGTGCCCAGGCACTGGTTCTTGTGTTCTCTAACGTGCCCAGGCAATGGTCCTTGTGTCCTCTAACGTGCCCAGGCACTGGTCCTTGTGTCCTCTAACGTGCCCAGGCACTGGTCCTTGTGTCCTCTAACGTGCCCAGGCACTGGTCCTTGTGTCCTCTAACGTGCCCAGGCACTGGTTCTTGTGTCCTCTAACGTGCCCAAGCACTGGTCCTTGTGTCCTCTAACGTGCCCAGGCACTGGTCCTTGTGTCCTCTAACGTGCCCAGGCACTGGTTCTTGTGTTCTCTAACGTGCCCATGCACTGGTTCTTGTGTCCTCTAACGTGCCTAGGCACTGGTTCTTGTGTTCTCTAACGTGCCCCAGGCACTGGTCCTTGTGTCCTGTAACGTGCCCAGGCACTGGTCCTTGTGTCCTCTAACGTGCCCAGGCACTTGTGCCTCTAAAGCACTGGTCCTTGTGTCCTCTAACGTGCCCAGGCACTGGTCCTTGTGTCCTCTAACGTGCCCAAGCACTGGTTCTTGTGTCCTCTAACGTGCCCAGGCACTGGTCCTTGTGTCCTCTAACGTGCCCAGGCACTGGTTCTTGTGTCCTCTAACGTGCCCAGGCACTGGTCCTTGTGTCCTCTAACGTGCCCAGGCACTGGTCCTTGTGTCCTCTAACGTGCCCAGGCACTGGTCCTTGTGTCCTCTAACGTGCCCAGGCACTGGTCCTTGTGTCCTCTAACGTGCCCAGGCACTTGTGTCCTCTAACCCAGGCACTGGTCCTTGTGTCCTCTAACGTGCCCAGGCACTGGTTCTTGTGTCCTCTAACGTGCCCAGCACTGGTTCTTGTGTCCTCTAACGTGCCCAGGCACTGGTCCTTGTGTCCTCTAACGTGCCCAGGCACTGGTTCTTGTGTCCTCTAACGTGCCCAGGCACTGGTCCTTGTGTCCTCTAACGTGCCCAGGCACTGGTCCTTGTGTCCTCTAACGTGCCCAGGCACTGGTCCTTGTGTCCTCTAACGTGCCCAGGCACTGGTCCTTGTGTCCTCTAACGTGCCCAGGCACTGGTTCTTGTGTCCTCTAACGTGCCCAGGCACTGGTCCTTGTGTCCTCTAACGTGCCCAGGCACTGGTCCTTGTGTCCTCTAGGCACGTGTCCTCTAACCCAGGCACTTGTGTCCTCTAACGTGCCCAGGCACTGGTCCTCTAACGTGCCCAGGCACTGGTCCTTGTGTCCTCTAACGTGCCCAGGCACTGGTCCTTGTGTCCTCTAACGTGCCCAGGCACTGGTTATTGTGTACTCTAAAGTGCCCAGGCACTGGTTCCTTGTGTCCTCTAACGTGCCCAGGCACTGGTCCTTGTGTCCTCTAACGTGCCCAGGCACTGGTCCTTGTGTTCTCTAACGTGCCCAGGCACTGGTTCTTGTGTCCTCTAACGTGCCCAGGCACTGGTTCTTGTGTCCTCTAACGTGCCCAGGCACTGGTCCTTGTGTCCTCTAACGTGCCCAGGCACTGGTCCTTGTGTCCTCTAACGTGCCCAGGCACTGGTCCTTGTGTCCTCTAACGTGCCCAGGCACTGGTCCTTGTGTCCTCTAACGTGCCCAGGCACTGGTTCTTGTGTCCTCTAACGTGCCCAGGCACTGGTCCTTGTGTCCTCTAACGTGCCCAGGCACTGGTCCTTGTGTCCTCTAACGTGCCCAGGCACTGGTCCTTGTGTCCTCTAACGTGCCCAGGCACTGGTCCTTGTGTCCTCTAACGTGCCCAGGCACTGGTCCTTGTGTCCTCTAACGTGCCCAGGCACTGGTTCTTGTGTCCTCTAACGTGCCCAGGCACTGGTTCTTGTGTTCTCTAACGTGCCCAGGCACTGGTTCTTGTGTCCTCTCTAACTGGTTTTTGTGTTCTCTAATGTGCCCAGGCACTGGTTCTTGTGTTCTCTAACGTGCCCAGGCACTGGTTCTTGTGTCCTCTAACGTGCCCAGGCACTGGTTTTTGTGTTCTCTAATGTGCCCAGGCACTGGTTCTTGTGTTCTCTAATGTGCCCAGGCACTGGTCCTTGTGTCCTCTAACGTGCCCAAGCACTGGTTCTTGTGTCCTCTAACGTGCCCAGACACTGGTCCTTGTGTCCTCTAACGTGCCCAGGCACTGGTCCTTGTGTCCTCTAACGTGCCCAGGCACTGGTCCTTGTGTCCTCTAACGTGCCCAGGCACTCGTCCTTGTGTCCTCTAACGTGCCCAGGCACTGGTTCTTGTGTCCTCTAACGTGCCCAGGCACTGGTTCCTTGTGTTCTAACTGGTTCTTGTGTTCTCTAACGTGCCCAGGCACTGGTCCTTGTGTCCTCTAACGTGCCCAGGCACTGGTTCTTGTGTTCTCTAACGTGCCCAGGCACTGGTCCTTGTGTCCTCTAACGTGCCCAGGCACTGGTCCTTGTGTCCTCTAACGTGCCCAGGCACTGGTCCTTGTGTCCTCTAACGTGCCCAGGCACTGGTCCTTGTGTCCTCTAACGTGCCCAGGCACTGGTCCTTGTGTCCTCTAACGTGCCCAGGCACTGGTTCTTGTGTCCTCTAACGTGCCCAGGCACTGGTCCTTGTGTCCTCTAACGTGCCCAGGCACTGGTTCTTGTGTCCTCTAACGTGCCCAGGCACTGGTCCTTGTGTCCTCTAACGTGCCCAGGCACTGGTTCTTGTGTTCCTCTAACGTGCCCAGGCACTTCCTTGTGTCCTCTAACGTGCCCAGGCACTGGTCCTTGTATCCTCTAACGTGCCCAGGCACTGGTCCTTGTGTCCTCTAACGTGCCCAGGCACTGGTCCTTGTGTCCTCTAACGTGCCCAGGCACTGGTCCTTGTGTCCTCTAACGTGCCCAGGCACTGGTTCTTGTGTCCTCTAACGTGCCCAGGCACTGGTCCTTGTGTCCTCTAACGTGCCCAGGCACTGGTCCTTGTGTCCTCTAACGTGCCCAGGCACTGGTTCTTGTGTCCTCTCTAACGTGCCCAGGCACTGGTTCTTGTGTCCTCTAACGTGCCCAGGCACTGGTGCTTGTGTAACGTGCCCAGGCACTCTAACGTGCCCAGGCACTGGTCCTTGTGTCCTCTAACGTGCCCAGGCACTGGTCCTTGTGTCCTCTAACGTGCCCAGGCACTGGTCCTTGTGTCCTATAACGTGGCACTGGTCCTTGTGTCCTCTAACGTGCCCAGGCACTGGTCCTTGTGTCCTCTAACGTGCCCAGGCACTGGTTCTTGTGTCCTCTAACGTGCCCAGGCACTGGTTCTTGTGTCCTCTAACGTGCCCAGGCACTGGTCCTTGTGTCCTCTAACGTGCCCAGGCACTGGTCCTTGTGTCCTCTAACGTGCCCAGGCACTGGTCCTTGTGTCCTCTAACGTGCCCAGGCACTGGTCCTTGTGTCCTCTAACGTGCCCAGGCACTGGTTCTTGTGTCCTCTAACGTGCCCAGGCACTGGTCCTTGTGTCCTCTAACGTGCCCAGGCACTGGTCTCTTGTGTCCTCTCGTAGGCACTGGTCCTTGTGTCCTCTAACGTGCCCAAGCACTGGTCCTTGTGTCCTCTAACGTGCCCAGGCACTGGTCCTTGTGTCCTCTAACGTGCCCATGCACTGTTTCTTGTGTCCTCTAACGTGGCACTGGTCCTTGTGTCCTCTAACGTGCCAAGGCACCTTGTGTCCTCTAACGTGCCCAGGCACTTGTGTTCTCTAACGTGCCCAGGCACTGGTCCTTGTGTCCTCTAACGTGCCCAGGCACTGGTCCTTGTGTCCTCTAACGTGCCCAGGCACTGGTTCTTGTGTTCTCTAACGTGCCCAGGCACTGGTCCTTGTGTCCTCTAACGTGCCCAGGCACTGGTCCTTGTGTCCTCTAACGTGCCCAGGCACTGGTCCTTGTGTCCTCTAACGTGCCCAGGCACTGGTTCTTGTGTCCTCTAACGTGCCCAGGCACTGGTCCTTGTGTCCTCTAACGTGCCCAGGCACTGGTCCTTGTGTCTCTAACGTGCCCAGGCACTGGTTCTTGTGTCCTCTAACGTGCCCAGGCACTGGTCCTTGTGTCCTCTAACGTGCCCAGGCACTGGTCCTTGTGTCCTCTAACGTGCCCAGGCACTGGTCCTTGTGTCCTCTAACGTGCCCAGGCACTGGTTCTTGTGTCCTCTAACGTGCCCAGGCACTGGTTCTTGTGTCCTCTAACGTGCCCAGGCACTGGTCCTTGTGTCCTCTAACGTGCCCAGGCACTGGTTCTTGTGTCCTCTAACGTGCCCAGGCACTGGTCCTTGTGTCCTCTAACGTGCCCAGGCACTGGTCCTTGTGTCCTCTAACGTGCCCAGGCACTGGTCCTTGTGTCCTCTAACGTGCCCAGGCACTGGTCCTTGTGTCCTCTAACGTGCCCAAGCACTGGTTCTTGTGTTCTCTAACGTGCCCAGGCACTGGTCCTTGTGTCCTCTAACGTGCCCAGGCACTGGTCCTTGTGTCCTCTAACGTGCCCAGGCACTGGTCCTTGTGTCCTCTAACGTGCCCAGGCACTGGTTCTTGTGTTCTCTAACGTGCCCAGGCACTGGTCCTTGTGTCCTCTAACGTGCCCAGGCACTGGTCCTTGTGTCCTCTAACGTGCCCAAGCACTGGTTCTTGTGTTCTCTAACGTGCCCAGGCACTGGTTCTTGTGTACGCTAACGTGCCCAGGCACTGGTTCTTGTGTTCTCTAACGTGCCCAGGCACTGGTCCTTGTGTCCTCTAACGTGCCCAGGCACTGGTCCTTGTGTCCTCTAACGTGCCCAGGCACTGGTTCTTGTGTCCTCTAACGTGCCCAGGCACTGGTTCTTGTGTCCTCTAACGTGCCCAGGCACTGGTCCTTGTGTCCTCTAACGTGCCCAGGCACTGGTCCTTGTGTCCTCTAACGTGCCCAGGCACTGGTTCTTGTGTCCTCTAACGTGCCCAGGCACTGGTCCTTGTGTCCTCTAACGTGCCCAGGCACTGGTCCTTGTGTCCTCTAACGTGCCTAGGCACTGGTCCTTGTGTCCTCTAACGTGCCCAGGCACTTGTCTTTGTGTCCTCTAACGTGCCCAGGCACTGGTTCTTGTGTCCTCTAACGTGCCCAGGCACTGGTCCTTGTGTCCTCTAACGTGCTCAGGCACTGGTCCTTGTGTCCTCTAACGTGTCAAGGCACTGGTCCTTGTGTCCTCTAACGTGCCCAAGCACTGGTCCTTGTGTCCTCTAACGTGCCCAGGCACTGGTCCTTGTGTCCTCTAACGTGTCCAGGCACTGGTTCTTGTGTCCTCTAACGTGCCCAGGCACTGGTCCTTGTGTCCTCTAACGTGCCCAGGCACTGGTCCTTGTGTCCTCTAACGTGCCCAGGCACTGGTTCTTGTGTTCTCTAACGTGCCCAGGCACTGGTCCTTGTGTCCTCTAACGTGCCAAGGCACTGGTCCTTGTGTCCTCTAACATGCCCAGGCACTGGTTCTTGTGTCCTCTAACGTGCCCAGGCACTGGTCCTTGTGTCCTCTAACGTGCCCAGGCACTGGTCCTTGTGTCCTCTAACGTGCCCAGGCACTGGTCCTTGTGTCCTCTAACGTGCCCAGGCACTGGTTCTTGTGTCCTCTAACGTGCCCAGGCACTGGTCCTGTGTATCCTCTAACGTGCCCAGGCACTGGTCCTTGTGTCCTCTAACGTGCCCAGGCACTTGTGTCCTCTAACGTGCCCAGGCACTGGTCCTTGTGTCCTCTAACGTGCCCAGGCACTGGTAACGTGCCCTTGTGTCCTCTAACGTGCCCAGGCACTGGTTCTTGTGTCCTCAAACGTGCCCAGGCACTGGTTCTTGTGTCCTCTAACGTGCCCAGGCACTGGTCTTGTGTCCTCTAACGTGCCCAGGCACTGGTCCTTGTGTCCTCTAACGTGCCAGGCACTGGTCCTTGTGTCCTCTAACGTGCCCAGGCACTGGTTCTTGTGTCCTCTAACGTGCCCAGGCACTGGTTCTTGTGTCCTCTAACGTGCCAAGGCACTGGTCCTTGTGTGCTCTAACGTGCCCAGGCACTGGTCCTTGTGTCCTCTAACGTGCCCACGCACTGGTTCCTTGTGTCCTCTAACGTGCCCAGGCACTGGTTCTTGTGTCCTCTAACGTGCCCAGGCACTGGTCCTTGTGTCCTCTAACGTGCCCAGGCACTGGTCCTTGTGTCCTCTAACGTGCCCAGGCACTGGTCCTTGTGTCCTCTAACGTGCCCAGGCACTGGTCCTTGTGTCCTCTAACGTGCCCAGGCACTGGTCCTTGTGTCCTCTAACGTGCCCAGGCACTGGTTCTTGTGTCCTCTAACGTGCCCAGGCACTGGTCCTTGTGTCTCTCACGTGCCCAGGCACTGGTCCTTGTGTCCTCTAACGTGCCCAGGCACTGGTCCTTGTGTCCTCTAACGTGCCCAGGCACTGGTCCTTGTGTCCTCTAACGTGCCCAGGCACTGGTCCTTGTGTCCTCTAACGTGGCACTGGTCTTGTGTCCTCTAACGTGCCCAGGCACTGGTCCTTGTGTCCTCTAACGTGCCCAGGCACTGGTACTTGTGAACTCTAACGTGCCCAGGCACTGGTCTTTGTGCCCTCTAACGTGCCCAGGCACTGTGTCTCTTGTGTCCTCTAACGTGCCCAGGCACTGGTCCTTGTGTCCTCTAACGTGCCCAGGCACTGGTCCTTGTGTCCTCTAACGTGCCCAGGCACTGGTTCTTGTGTCCTCTAACGTGCCCAGGCACTGGTCCTTGTGTCCTCTAACGTGCCCAGGCACTGGTCCTTGTGTCCTCTAACGTGCCCAGGCACTGGTCCTTGTGTCCTCTAACGTGCCCAGGCACTGGTCCTTGTGTCCTCTAACGTGCCCAGGCACTGGTCCTTGTGTCCTCTAACGTGCCCAGGCACTGGTCCTTGTGTCCTCTAACGTGCCCAGGCACTGGTTCTTGTGTCCTCTAACGTGCCCAGGCACTGGTCCTTGTGTCCTCTAACGTGCCCAGGCACTGGTCCTTGTGTCCTCTAACGTGCCCAGGCACTTGTGTCCTCTAACGTGCCCAGGCACTGGTCCTTGTGTCCTCTAACGTGCCCAGGCACTGGTCCTTGTGTCCTCTAACGTGCCCAGGCACTGGTTCTTGTGTCCTCTAACGTGCCAGGCACTGGTCCTTGGTCCTCTAACGTGGCACTTCTTGTGTCCTCTAACGTGCCCACGCACTGGTCCTTGTTTCCTCTAACGTGCCCAGGCACTGGTCCTTGTGTCCTCTCTAACGTGCCCAGGCACTGGTCCTTGTGTCCTCTAACGTGCCCAGGCACTGGTCCTTGTGTCCTCTAACGTGCCCAGGCACTGGTCCTTGTGTCCTCTAACGTGCCCAAGCACTGGTCCTTGTGTCCTCTAACGTGCCCAGGCACTGGTTCTTGTGTCCTCTAACGTGCCCAGGCACTGGTCCTTGTGTCCTCTAACGTGCCCAGGCACTGGTCCTTGTGTCCTCTAACGTGCCCAGGCACTGGTCCTTGTGTCCTCTAACGTGCCCAGGCACTCGTCCTTGTGTCCTCTAACGTGCCCAGGCACTGGTCCTTGTGTCCTCTAACGTGCCAAGGCACTGGTCCTTGTGTCCTCTAACATGCCCAGGCACTTGTGGTAACGTCTTGTGTTCTCTAACGTGCCCAGGCACTGGTTCCTTGTGTCCTCTAACGTGCCCAGGCACTGGTTCTTGTGTCCTCTAACGTGCCCAGGCACTGGTCCTTGTGTCCTCTAACGTGCCCAGGCACTGGTCCTTGTGTCCTCTAACGTGCCCAGGCAGTGTGTCCTCTAACGTGCCCAGGCACTGGTCCTTGTGTCCTCTAACGTGCCCAGGCACTGGTCCTTGTGTCCTCTAACGTGCCCAGGCACTGGTCTTGTGTCCTCTAACGTGCCCAAGCACTGGTCCTTGTGTCCTCTAACGTGCCCAGGCACTGGTCCTTGTGTCCTCTAACGTGCCCAGGCACTAACGTGTGCACTGGTTCTTGTGTCCTCTAACGTGCCCAGGCACTGGTTCTTGTGTTCTCTAACGTCTGGTCCTTGTGTCCTCTAACGTGCCCAGGCACTGGTCCTTGTGTCCTCTAACGTGCCCAGGCACTGGTCCTTGTGTCCTCTAACGTGCCCAGGCACTGGTTCTTGTGTCCTCTAACGTGCCCAGGCACTGGTCCTTGTGTCCTCTAACGTGCCCAGGCACTGGTTCTTGTGTCCTCTAACGTGCCCAGGCACTGGTCCTTGTGTCCTCTAACGTGCCCAGGCACTGGTCCTTTGTCCTCTAACGTGCCCACGCACTGGTCCTTGTGTCCTCTAACGTGCCCAGGCACTGGTCCTTGTGTCCTCTAACGTGCCCAGGCACTGGTTCTTGTGTCCTCTAACGTGCCCAGGCACTGGTCCTTGTGTCCTCTAACGTGCACAGGCACTGGTCCTTGTGTCCTCTAACGTGGCAAGGCACTGGTGCTTGTGTGCTCTAACGTGCCCAGGCACTGGTCCTTGTGTCCTCTAACGTGCCCAGGCACTGGTCCTTGTGTCCTCTAACGTGCCCAGGCACTGGTCCTCTTGTGTCCTCTAACGTGCCCAGGCACTGGTCCTTGTGTCCTCTAACGTGCCCAGGCACTGGTCCTTGTGTCCTGTAACACTGGTTCTTGTGTCCTCTAACGTGCCCAGGCACTGGTCCTTGTGTCCTCTAACGTGCCCAGGTTCTCACTGGCACTTCTTGTGTCCTCTAACGTGCCCAGGCACTTGTGTCCTCTAACGTGCCCAGGCACCTTGTGTCCTCTAACGTGCCCAGGCACTTGTGTCCCTCTAACGTGCCCAGGCACTGTCCTTGTGTCCTCTAACGTGCCCAGGCACTGGTTCTTGTGTCCTCTAACGTGCCCCACTGGTCCTTGTGTCCTCACGTGCCCAGGCACTGGTTCTTGTGTCCTTGTGTCCTCTAACGTGCCCAGGCACTTGGTCCTCTAACGTGTGTCCTCTAACGTGCCCAGGCACTGGTCCTTGTGTCCTCTAACGTGCCCAGGCACTGGTTCTGGTGCCCAGGCACTGGTTCTTGTGTCTAACGTGCCCAGGCACTGTCTTCTAACGTGCCCAGGCACTGGTCCTTGTGTCCTCTAACGTGCCCAGGCACTGGTCCTTGTGTCCTCTAACGTGCCCAGGCACTGGTCCTTGTGTCCTCTAACGTGCCCAGGCACTGGTTCTTGTGTCCTCTAACGTGCCCAGGCACTGGTCCTTGTGTCCTCTAACGTGCCCAGGCACTGGTCCTTGTGTCCTCTAACGTGCCCAGGCACTGGTCCTTGTGTCCTCTAACGTGCCCAGGCACTGGTCCTTGTGTCCTCTAACGTGCCCAGGCACTGGTCCTTGTGTCCTCTAACGTGCCCAGGCACTGGTCCTTGTGTCCTCTAACGTGCCCAGGCACTGGTCCTTGTGTCCTCTAACGTGCCCAGGCACTGGTCCTTGTGTCCTCTAACGTGCCCAGGCACTGGTTCTTGTGTTCTCTAACGTGCCCAGGCACTGGTTCTTGTGTCCTCTAACGTGCCCAGGCACTGGTCCTTGTGTTCTCTAACGTGCCCAGGCACTGGTTCTTGTGTCCTCTAACGTGCCCAGGCACTGGTCCTTGTGTCCTCTAACGTGCCCAGGCACTGGTCCTTGTGTCCTCTAACGTGCCCAGGCACTGGTCCTTGTGTCCTCTAACGTGCCCAGGCACTGGTCCTTGTGTCCTCTAACGTGCCCAGGCACTGGTTCTTGTGTCCTCTAACGTGCCCAGGCACTGGTCCTTGTGTCCTCTAACGTGCCCAGGCACTGGTCCTTGTGTCCTCTAACGTGCCCAGGCACTGGTCCTTGTGTCCTCTAACGTGCCCAGGCACTGGACCTTGTGTCCTCTAACGTGCCCAGGCACTGGTTCTTGTGTTCCTCTAACGTGCCCAGGCACTGGTACTTGTGTCCTCTAACGTGCCCAGGCACTGGTTCTTGTGTTCTCTAACGTGCCCAGGCACTGGTCCTTGTGTCCTCTAACGTGCCCAGGCACTCGTCCTTGTGTCCTCTAACGTGCCCAGGCACTGGTCCTTGTGTCCAGACACTGGTCCTTGTGTCCTCTAACGTGCCCAGGCACTGGTCCTTGTGTCCTCTAACGTGCCCAGGCACTGGTCCTTGTGTCCTCTAACGTGCCCAGGCACTGGTCCTTGTGTCCTCTAACGTGCCCAGGCACTGGTTCTTGTGTCCTCTAACGTGCCCAGGCACTGGTCCTTGTGTCCTCTAACGTGCCCAGGCACTGGTCCTTGTGTCCTCTAACGTGCCCAGGCACTGGTCCTTGTGTCCTCTAACGTGCCCAGGCACTGGTCCTTGTGTCCTCTAACGTGCCCAGGCACTGGTCCTTGTGTCCTCTAACGTGCCCAGGCACTGGTCCTTGTGTCCTCTAACGTGCCCAGGCACTGGTTCTTGTGTCCTCTAACGTGCCCAGGCACTGGTCCTTGTGTCCTCTAACGTGCCCAGGCACTGGTTCTTGTGTCCTCTAACGTGCCCAGGCACTTGTGTCCTCTAACGTGCCCAGGCACTGGTTCCTCTAACGTGCCCAGGCACTGGTCCTTGTGTCCTCTAACGTGCCCAGGCACTGGTCCTTGTGTCCTCTAACGTGCCCAGGCACTGGTCCTTGTGTCCTCTAACGTGCCCAGGCACTGGTCCTTGTGTCCTCTAACGTGCCCAGGCACTGGTCCTTGTGTCCTCTAACGTGCCCAGGCACTGGTCCTTGTGTCCTCTAACGTGCCCAGGCACTGGTTCTTGTGTCCTCTAACGTGCCCAGGCACTGGTCCTTGTGTCCTCTAACGTGCCCAGGCACTGGTCCTTGTGTCCTCTAACGTGCCCAGGCAGGTCCTCACTGGTCTTGTGTCCTCTAACGTGCCCAGGCACTGGTTCTTGTGTCCTCTAACGTGCCCAGGCACTGGTCCTTGTGTCCTCTAGGCACTGGTCCTTGTGTCCTCTAACCAGGCACTGGTCCTTGTGTCCTCTAACGTGCCCAGGCACTGGTCCTTGTGTCCTCTAACGTGCCCAGGCACTGGTCCTTGTGTCCTCTAACGTGCCCAGGCACTGGTTCTTGTGTCCTCTAACGTGCCCAGGCACTGGTCCTTGTGTCCTCTAACGTGCCCAGGCACTGGTCCTTGTGTCCTCTAACGTGCCCAGGCACTGGTTCTTGTGTCCTCTAACGTGCCCAGGCACTGGTCCTTGTGTCCTCTAACGTGCCCAGGCACTGGTCCTTGTGTCCTCTAACGTGCCCAGGCACTGGTCCTTGTGTCCTCTAACGTGCCCAGGCACTGGTCCTTGTGTCCTCTAACGTGCCCAGGCACTGGTCCTTGTGTCCTCTAACGTGCCTAGGCACTGGTCCTTGTGTCCTCTAACGTGCCCAGGCACTGGTCCTTGTGTCCTCTAACGTGCCCAGGCACTGGTACTTGTGTCCTCTAACGGGCCCAGGCACTTGTGTCCTCTAACGTGCCCAGGCACTGGTTCTTGTGTCCTCTAACGTGCCCAGGCACTGGTCCTTGTGTCCTCTAACGTGCCCAGGCAGTGATTCCTGTGTTCTCTAACGTGCCCAGGCACTGGTCCTTGTGTCCTCTAACGTGCCCAGGCACTGGTTCTTGTGTCCTCTAACGTGCCCAGGCACTGGTTCTTGTGTTCTCTAACGTGCCCAGGCACTGGTCCTTGTGTCCTCTAACGTGCCCAGGCACTTGTGTCCTCTAACGTGCCCAGGCACTGGTAATTGTGTCCTCTAACGTGCCCAGGCACTGGTCCTTGTGTCCTCTAACGTGCCCAGGCACTGGTCTAACTTGGTGTCCTCTAACGTGCCCAGGCACTGGTCCTTGTGTCCTCTAACGTGCCCAGGCACTGGTTCTTGTGTCCTCTAACGTGCCCAGGCACTGGTCCTTGTGTCCTCTAACGTGCCCAGGCACTGGTCCTTGTGTCCTCTAACGTGCCCAGGCACTGGTTCTTGTTCTCTAACGTGCCCAGGCACCTTGTGTCTAACGTGCCCAGGCACTGGTTCTTGTGTCCTCTAATGTGCCCAGGCACTGGTCTTTGTGTCCTCTAACGTGCCCAGGCACTGGTCCTTGTGTCCTCTAACGTGCCTAGGCACTGGTCCTTGTGTCCTCTAACGTGCCCAGGCACTGGTTCTTGTGTCCTCTAACGTGCCCAGGCACTGGTCCTTGTGTCCTCTAACGTGCCCAGGCACTGGTCCTTGTGTCCGCTAACGTGCCCACTGGTCACTGTGTCCTCTAACGTGCCCAGGCACTGGTCCTTGTGTCCTCTAACGTGCCCAGGCACTGGTTCTTGTGTCCTCTAACGTGCCCAGGCACTGGTTCTTGTGTTCTCTAACGTGCCCAGGCACTGGTCCTTGTGTCCTCTAACGTGCCCAGGCACTGGTCCTTGTGTCCTCTAACGTGCCCAGGCACTGGTCCTTGTGTCCTCTAACGTGCCCAAGCACTGGTCCTTGTGTCCTCTAACGTGCCCAGGCACTGGTTCTTGTGTCCTCTAACGTGCCCAGGCACTGGTTCTTGTGTCCTCTAACGTGCCCAGGCACTGGTCCTTGTGTCCTCTAACGTGCCCAGGCACTGGTCCTTGTGTCCTCTAACGTGCCCAGGCACTGGTCCTTGTGTCCTCTAACGTGCCCAGGCACTGGTTCTTGTGTCCTCTAACGTGCCCAGGCACTGGTCCTTGTGTCCTCTAACGTGCCCAGGCACTGGTCCTTGTGTCCTCTAACGTGCCCAGGCACTGGTCCTTGTGTCCTCTAACGTGCCCAGGCACTGGTCCTTGTGTCCTCTAACGTGCCCAGGCACTGGTTCTTGTGTCCTCTAACGTGCCCAGGCACTGGTCCTTGTGTCCTCTAACGTGCCCAGGCACTGGTTCTTGTGTTCTCTAACGTGCCCAGGCACTTGTGTCCTCTAACGTTGCACTGGTTCCTCTAACGTGCCCAGGCACGTGTCCTCTAACGTGCCCAGGCACTGGTCTAACTTGTGTCCTCTAACGTGCCCAGGCACTGGTCCTTGTGTCCTCTAACGTGCCCAGGCACTGGTCCTTGTGTCCTCTAACGTGCCCCACTGGTTCTTGTGTCCTCTAACGTGCCCAGGCACTGGTCCTTGTGTCCTCTAACGTGCCGAGGCACTGGTCCTTGTGTCCTCTAACGTGCCCAGGCACTGGTCCTTGTGTCCTCTAACGTGCCCAGGCACTGGTTCTTGTGTCCTCTAACGTGCCCAAGCACTGGTCCTTGTGTCCTCTAACGTGCCCAGGCACTGGTCCTTGTGTCCTCTAACGTGCCCAGGCACTGGTTCTTGTGTCCTCTAACGTGCCCAGGCACTGGTCCTTGTGTCCTCTAACGTGCCCAGGCACTGGTCCTTGTGTCCTCTAACGTGCCTAGGCACTGGTCCTTGTGTCCTCTAACGTGCCCAGGCACTTGTGTCCTCTAACGTGCACTGGTCCTCTAACGTGCCCAGGCACTGGTCCTTGTGTCCTCTAACGTGCCCAGGCACCTTGTGTCCTCTAACGTGCCCAGGCACTGGTCCTTGTGTCCTCTAACGTGCCCAGGCACTGGTTCTTGTGTCCTCTAACGTGCCCTGGCACTGGTCTTGTGTCCTCTAACGTGCCCACGCCCTGGTCCTTGTGTCCTCTAACGTGCCCAGGCACTGGTCCTTGTGTCCTCTAACGTGCCCAGGCACTGGTCCTTGTGTCCTCTAACGTGCCCAGGCACTGGTCCTTGTGTCCTCTAACGTGCCCAGGCACTGGTCCTTGTGTCCTCTAACGTGCCCAGGCACTGGTACTTGTGTCCTCTAACGTGCCCAGGCACTGGTTCTTGTGTCCTCTAAGGTGCCCAGGCACGGGTCCTTGTGTCCTCTAACGTTGGTCCTTGTCCTCTAACGTGCCCAAGCACTGGTCCTTGTGTCCTCTAACGTGCCCAGGCACTGGTCCTTGTGTCCTCTAACGTGCCCAGGCACTGGTCCTTGTGTCCTCTAACGTGCCCAGGCACTGGTTCTTGTGTCCTCTAACGTGCCCAGGCACTGGTCCTTGTGTCCTCTAACGTGCCCAGGCACTGGTCCTTGTGTCCTCTAACGTGCCCAGGCACTGGTTCTTGTGTCCTCTAACGTGCCCAGGCACTGGTTCTTGTGTCCTCTAACGTGCCCAGGCACTGGTTCTTGTGTCCTCTAACGTGCCCAGGCACTGGTCCTTGTGTCCTCTAACGTGCCCAGGCACTGGTCCTTGTGTCCTCTAACGTGCCTAGGCACTGGTCCTTGTGTCCTCTAACGTGCCCAGGCACTGGTCCTTGTGTCCTCTAACGTGCCCAGGCACTGGTTCTTGTGTCCTCTAACGTGCCCAGGCACTGGTCCTTGTGTCCTCTAACGTGCCCAGGCACTGGTCCTTGTGTCCTCTAACGTGCCCAGGCACTGGTCCTTGTGTCCTCTAACGTGCCCAGGCACTGGTCTAACTTGTGTCCTCTAACGTGCCCAGGCACTGGTCCTTGTGTCCTCTAACGTGCCCAGGCACTGGTCCTTGTGTCCTCTAACGTGCCCAGGCACTGGTTCTTGTGTCCTCTAACGTGCCCAGGCACTGGTCCTTGTGTCCTCTAACGTGCCAAGGCACTGGTCCTTGTGTCCTCTAACGGGCCCAGGCACTGGTCCTTGTGTCCTCTAACGTGCCCAGGCACTGGTCCTTGTGTCCTCTAACGTGCCCAGGCACTGGTTCTTGTGTCCTCTAACGTGCCCAGGCACTGGTCCTTGTGTCCTCTAACGTGCCCAGGCACTGGTCCTTGTGTCCTCTAACGTGCCCAGGCACTGGTTCTTGTGTCCTCTAACGTGCCCAGGCACTGGTCCTTGTGTCCTCTAACGTGCCCAGGCACTGGTCCTTGTGTCCTCTAACGTGCCCAGGCACTGGTCCTTGTGTCCTCTAACGTGCCCAGGCACTGGTTCTTGTGTCCTCTAACGTGCCCAGGCACTGGTCCTTGTGTCCTCTAACGTGCCCAGGCACTGGTCCTTGTGTCCTCTAACGTGCCCAGGCACTGGTTCTTGTGTCCTCTAACGTGCCCAGGCACTGGTTCCTTGTGTCCTCTAACGTGCCCAGGCACTGGTCCTTGTGTCCTCTAACGTGCCCAGGCACTGGTCCTTGTGTCCTCTAACGTGCCCAGGCACTGGTCCTTGTGTCCTCTAACGTGCCCAGGCACTGGTCCTTGTGTCCTCTAACGTGCCCAGGCACTGGTCCTTGTGTCCTCTAACGTGCCCAGGCACTGGTTCTTGTGTCCTCTAACGTGCCCAGGCACTGGTCCTTGTGTCCTCTAACGTGCCCAGGCACTGGTCCTTGTGTCCTCTAACGTGCCCAGGCACTGGTCCTTGTGTCCTCTAACGTGCCCAGGCACTGGTCCTTGTGTCCTCTAACGTGCCCAGGCACTGGTCCTTGTGTCCTCTAACGTGCCCAGGCACTGGTTCTTGTGTCCTCTAACGTGCCCAGGCACTGGTTCTTGTGTCCTCTAACGTGCCCAGGCACTGGTCCTTGTGTTCTCTAACGTGCCCAGGCACTGGTTCTTGTGTTCTCTAACGTGCCCAGGCACTGGTTCTTGTGTCCTCTAACGTGCCCAGGCACTGGTTCTTGTGTCCTCTAACGTGCCCAGGCACTGGTCCTTGTGTCCTCTAACGTGCCCAGGCACTGGTCCTTGTGTCCTCTAACGTGCCCAGGCACTGGTCCTTGTGTCCTCTAACGTGCCCAGGCACTGGTTCTTGTGTCCTCTAACGTGCCCAGGCACTGGTCCTTGTGTCCTCTAACGTGCCCAGGCACTGGTCCTTGTGTCCTCTAACGTGCCCAGGCACTGGTCCTTGTGTCCTCTAACGTGCCCAGGCACTGGTCCTTGTGTCCTCTAACGTGCCCAGGCACTGGTCCTTGTGTCCTCTAACGTGCCCAGGCACTGGTTCTTGTGTCCTCTAACGTGCCCAGGCACTGGTCCTTGTGTCCTCTAACGTGCCCAGGCACTGGTTCTTGTGTTCTCTAACGTGCCCAGGCACTGGTTCTTGTGTCCTCTAACGTGCCCAGGCACTGGTTTTTGTGTGTGCCCAGGCACAGGCCCTTGTGTCCTCTAACGTGCCCAGGCACTGGTCCTTGTGTCCTCTAACGTGCCCAGGCACTGGTTCTTGTGTCCTCTAACGTGCCCAGGCACTGGTCCTTGTGTCCTCTAACGTGCCCAGGCACTGGTCCTTGTGTCTCTCTAACGTGTCCCTAACGTGCCCAGGCACTTGTGTCCTCTAACGTGCCCAGGCACTGGTGTATCCTCTAACGTGCCCAGGCACTGGTCCTTGTGTCCTCTAACGTGCCCAGGCACTGGTTCTTGTGTCCTCTAACGTGCCCAGGCACTGGTCCTTGTGTCCTCTAACGTGCCCAGGCACTGGTCCTTGAGTCCTCTAAAGTGCCCAGGCACTGGTCCTTGTGTCTTGTGTCCTCTAACGTGCCCAGGCACTTCTTGTGTCCTCTAACGTGCCCAGGCACTTGTGTCTCTAACGTGCCCAGGCACTGGTTCCTCTAACGTGCCCAGGCACTGGTCCTTGTGTCCTCTAACGTGCCCAGGCACTGGTTCTTGTGTCCTCTAACGTGCCCAGGCACTGGTTCTTGTGTCCTCTAACGTGCCCAGGCACTGGTCCTTGTGTCCTCTAACGTGCCCAGGCACTGGTCCTTGTGTCCTCTAACGTGCCCAGGCACTGGTCCTTGTGTCCTCTAACGTGCCCAGGCACTGGTGCTTGTGTCCTCTAACGTGCCCAGGCACTGGTACTTGTGTCCTCTAACGTGCCCAGGCACTGGTCCTTGTGTCCTCTAACGTGCCCAGGCACTGGTCCTTGTGTCCTCTAACGTGCCCAGGCACTGGTCCTTGTGTCCTCTAACGTGCCCAGGCACTGGTCCTTGTGTCCTCTAACTTGTGTCCTCTAACGGGCCCAGGCACTGGTCCTTGTGTCCTCTAACGTGCCCAGGCACTGGTTCTTGTGTCCTCTAACGTGCCCAGGCACTGGTGCCCAGGCACTGGTACTTGTGTCCTCTAACGTGCCCAGGCACTGGTTCTTGTGTTCTCTAACGTGCCCAGGCACTGGTCCTTGTGTCCTCTAACGTGCCCAGGCACTGGTCCTTGTGTCCTCTAACGTGCCCAGGCACTGGTCCTTGTGTCCTCTAACGTGCCCAGGCACTGGTCCTTGTGTCCTCTAACGTGCCCAGGCACTGGTCCTTGTGTCCTCTAACGTGCCCAGGCACTGGTGCCTAGGCACCTTGTGTCCTCTAACGTGCCCAGGCACTGGTTCTTGTGTCCTCTCTAACGTGCCCAGGCACTGGTCCTTGTGTCCTCTAACGTGCCCAGGCACTGGTCCTTGTGTCCTCTAACGTGCCCAGGCACTGGTCCTCTTGTGTCCTCTAACGTGCCCAGGCACTGGTCCTTGTGTCCTCTAACGTGCCCAGGCACTGGTCCTTGTGTCCTCTAACGTGCCCAGGCACTGGTCCTTGTGTCCTCTAACGTGCCCAGGCACTGGTCCTTGTGTCCTCTAACGTGCCCAGGCACTGGTCCTTGTGTCCTCTAACGTGCCCAGGCACTGGTCCTTGTGTCCTCTAACGTGCCCAGGCACTGGTTCTTGTGTCCTCTAACGTGCCCAGGCACTGGTCCTTGTGTCCTCTAACGTGCCCAGGCACTGGTCCTTGTGTCCTCTAACGTGCCCAGGCACTGGTTCTTGTGTCCTCTAACGTGCCCAGGCACTGGTCCTTGTGTCCTCTAACGTGCCCAGGCACTGGTCCTTGTGTCCTCTAACGTGCCCAGGCACTGGTTCTTGTGTCCTCTAACGTGCCCAGGCACTGGTTCCTTGTGTCCTCTAACGTGCCCACTGGTCCTTGTGCACTGGTTCTTGTGTTCCTCTAACGTGCCCAGGCACTTGTGTACGCTTGTGTCTTGTGTTCTCTAACGTGCCAGGCAGGCACTGGTCCTTGTGTCCTCTAACGTGCCCAGGCACTGGTCCTTGTGTCCTCTAACGTGCCCAGGCACTGTGTCCTTGTGTCCTCTAACGTGCCCAGGCACTGGTACGCTTGTGTCCTCTAACGTGCCCAGGCACTGGTCCTTGTGCCCTCTAACGTGCCCAGGCACTGGTTCTTGTGTACGCTAACGTGCCCAGGCACTGGTTCTTGTGTTCTCTAACGTGCCCAGGCACTGGTCCTTGTGTCCTCTAACGTGCCCAGGCACTGGTCCTTGTGTCCTGTAACGTGCCCAGGCACTGGTTCTTGTGTTCTCTAACGTGCCCAGGCACTGGTTCTTGTGTCCTCTAACGTGCCCAGGCACTGGTTCTTGTGTTCTCTAACGTGCCCAGGCACTGGTCTTTGTGCCCTCTAACGTGCCCAGGCACTGGTCCTTGTGTCCTCTAACGTGCCCAGGCACTGGTCCTTGTGTCCTCTAACGTGCCCAAGCACTGGTCCTTGTGTCCTCTAACGTGCCCAGGCACTGGTCCTTGTGTCCTCTAACGTGCCCAGGCACTGGTTCTTGTGTCCTATAACGTGCCCAAGCACTGGTCCTTGTGTCCTCTAACGTGCCCAGGCACTGGTCCTTGTGTCCTCTAACGTGCCCAGGCACTGGTTCTTGTGTTCTCTAACGTGCCCAGGCACTGGTTCTTGTGTCCTCTAACGTGCCCAGGCACTGGTTCTTGTGTCCTCTAACGTGCCCAGGCACTGGTCCTTGTGTCCTCTAACGTGCCCAGGCACTGGTCCTTGTGTCCTCTAACGTGCCCAGGCACTGGTCCTTGTGTCCTCTAACGTGCCCAAGCACTGGTCCTTGTGTCCTCTAACGTGCCCAGGCACTGGTCCTTGTGTCCTCTAACGTGCCCAGGCACTGGTTCTTGTGTCCTCTAACGTGCCCAGGCACTGGTCCTTGTGTCCTCTAACGTGCCCAGGCACTGGTCCTTGTGTCCTCTAACGTGCCCAGGCACTGGTCCTTGTGTCCTCTAACGTGCCCAGGCACTGGTCCTTGTGTCCTCTAACGTGCCCAGGCACTGGTCCTTGTGTCCTCTAACGTGCCCAAGCACTGGTCCTTGTGTCCTCTAACGTGCCCAGGCACTGGTCCTTGTGTCCTCTAACGTGCCCAGGCACTGGTTCTTGTGTCCTCTAACGTGCCCAGGCACTGGTCCTTGTGGCTAACTGGTGCCCAGGCACTGGTTCTTGTGTCCTCTAACGTGCCCAGGCACTGGTCCTTGTGTCCTCTAACGTGCCCAGGCACTGGTTCTTGTGTCCTCTAACGTGCCCAGGCACTGGTCCTTGTGTCCTCTAACGTGCCCAGGCACTGGTTCTTGTGTCCTCTAACGTGCCCAGGCACTGGTCCTTGTGTCCTCTAACGTGCCCAGGCACTGGTTCTTGTGTTCTCTAACGTGCCCAGGCACTGGTCCTTGTGTCCTCTAACGTGCCCAGGCACTGGTTCTTGTGTCCTCTAACGTGCCCAGGCACTGGTCCTTGTGTCCTCTAACGTGCACTGGTCCTTGTGTCCTCTAACGTGCCCAGGCACTGGTCCTTGTGTCCTCTAACGTGCCCAGGCACTGGTTCTTGTGTCCTCTAACGTGCCCAGGCACTGGTTCTTGTGTCCTCTAACGTGCCCAGGCACTGTGTCCTCTAACGTTGTGTCCTCTAACGTGCCCAGGCACTGGTCCTTGTGTCCTCTAACGTGCCCAGGCACTGGTCCTTGTGTCCTCTAACGTGCCCAGGCACTGGTTCTTGTGTCCTCTAACGTGCCCAGGCACTGGTCCTTGTGTCCTCTAACGTGCCCAGGCACTGGTCCTTGTGTCCTCTAACGTGCCCAGGCACTGGATCTTGTGTCATCTAACGTGCCCAGGCACTGGTCCTTGTGTCTCTAACGTAGGCACTTGTGTCCTCTAACGTGCCCAGGCACTGGTCCTTGTGTCCTCTAACGTGCCCAGGCACTGGTTCTTGTGTCCTCTAACGTGCCCAGGCACTGGTCCTTGTGTCCTCTAACGTGCCCAGGCACTGGTCCTTGTGTCCTCTAACGTGCCCAGGCACTGGTCCTTGTGTCCTCTAACGTGCCCAGGCACTGGTCCTTGTGTCCTCTAACGTGCCCAGGCACTGGTTCTTGTGTCCTCTAACGTGCCCAGGCACTGGTCCTTGTGTGTCCTCTAACGCGCCCAGGCACTGGTTCTTGTGTCCTCTAACGTGCCCAGGCACTGGTCCTTGTGTCCTCTAACGTGCCCAGGCACTGGTCCTTGTGTCCTCTAACGTGCCCAGGCACTGGTCCTTGTGTCCTCTAACGTGCCCAGGCACTGGTCCTTGTGTCCTCTAACGTGCCCTGGCACTGGTCCTTGTGTCCTCTAACGTGCCCAGGCACTGGTCCTTGTGTCCTCTAACGTGCCCAGGCACTGGTTCTTGTGTCCTCTAACGTGCCCAGGCACTGGTCCTTGTGTCCTCTAACGTGCCCAGGCACTGGTCCTTGTGTCCTCTAACGTGCCCAGGCACTGGTCCTTGTGTCCTCTAACGTGCCCAGGCACTGGTCCTTGTGTCCTCTAACGTGCCCAGGCACTGGTCTCTTGTGTCCTGGTCCTTGTGTCCTCTAACGTGCCCAGGCACTGGTTCTTGTGTTCTCTAACGTGCCCAGGCACTGGTTCTTGTGTCCTCTAACGTGCCCAGGCACTGGTTCTTGTGTTCTCTAACGTGCCCAGGCAATGGTCCTTGTGTCCTCTAACGTGCCCAGGCACTGGTTCTTGTGTCCTCTAACGTGCCCAAGCACTGGTCCTTGTGTCCTCTAACGTGCCCAGGCACTGGTCCTTGTGTCCTCTAACGTGCCCAGGCACTGGTTCTTGTGTTCTCTAACGTGCCCATGCACTGGTTCTTGTGTCCTCTAACGTGCCTAGGCACTGGTTCTTGTGTTCTCTAACGTGCCCAGGCACTGGTCCTTGTGTCCTGTAACGTGCCCAGGCACTGGTCCTTGTGTCCTCTAACGTGCCCAAGCACTGGTCCTTGTGT
The DNA here is from genome assembly GCF_038502225.1 of Cherax quadricarinatus. NCBI lineage: Eukaryota > Metazoa > Arthropoda > Malacostraca > Decapoda > Parastacidae > Cherax > Cherax quadricarinatus. Next base: position 39,036,493 of record NC_091319.1, read on the forward strand.
CCTCTAACGTGCCCAGGCACTGGTCCTTGTGTCCTCTAACGTGCCCAAGCACTGGTTCTTGTGTCCTCTAACGTGCCCAGGCACTGGTCCTTGTGTCCTCTAACGTGCCCAGGCACTGGTTCTTGTGTCCTCTAACGTGCCCAGGCACTGGTCCTTGTATCCTCTAACGTGCCCAGGCACTGGTCCTTGTGTCCTCTAACGTGCCCAAGCACTGGTCCTTGTGTCCTCTAACGTGCCCAGGCACTGGTCCTTGTGTCCTCTAACGTGCCCAAGCACTGGTTCTTGTGTCCTCTAACGTGCCCAGGCACTGGTCCTTGTGTCCTCTAACGTGTCCAGGCACTGGTTCTTGTGTCCTCTAACGTGCCCAGGCACTGGTCCTTGTGTCCTCTAACGTGCCCAGGCACTGGTCCTTGTGTCCTCTAACGTGCCCAGGCACTGGTCCTTGTGTCCTCTAACGTGCCCAGGCACTGGTCCTTGTGTCCTCTAACGTGCCCAGGCACTGGTTCTTGTGTCCTCTAACGTGCCCAGCCACTGGTCCTTGTGTCCTCTAACGTGCCCAGGCACTGGTCCTTGTGTCCTCTAACGTGCCCAGGCACTGGTTCTTGTGTCCTCTAACGTGCCCAGGCACTGGTCCTTGTGTCCTCTAACGTGCCCAGGCACTGGTCCTTGTGTACTCTAACGTGCCCAGGCACTGGTTCTTGTGTCCTCTAACGTGCCCAGGCACTGGTTCTTGTGTCCTCTAACGTGCCCAGGCACTGGTCCTTGTGTCCTCTAACGTGCCCAGGCACTGGTCCTTGTGTTCTCTAACGTGCCCAGGCACTGGTTCTTGTGTCCTCTAACGTGCCCAGGCACTGGTTCTTGTGTCCTCTAACGTGCCCAGGCACTGGTCCTTGTGTCCTCTAACGTGCCCAGGCACTGGTCCTTGTGTCCTCTAACGTGCCCAGGCACTGGTCCTTGTGTCCTCTAACGTGCCCAGGCACTGGTCCTTGTGTCCTCTAACGTGCCCAGGCACTGGTTCTTGTGTCCTCTAACGTGCCCAGGCACTGGTCCTTGTGTCCTCTAACGTGCCCAGGCACTGGTCCTTGTGTCCTCTAACGTGCCCAGGCACTGGTCCTTGTGTCCTCTAACGTGCCCAGGCACTGGTCCTTGTGTCCTCTAACGTGCCCAGGCACTGGTTCTTGTGTCCTCTAACGTGCCCAGGCACTGGTCCTTGTGTCCTGTAACGTGCCCAGGCACTGGTTCTTGTGTTCTCTAACGTGCCCAGGCACTGGTTCTTGTGTCCTCTAACGTGCCCAGGCACTGGTTCTTGTGTTCTCTAACGTGCCCAGGCAATGGTCCTTGTGTCCTCTAACGTGCCCAGGCACTGGTCCTTGTGTCCTCTAACGTGCCCAAGCACTGGTCCTTGTGTCCTCTAACGTGCCCAGGCACTGGTCCTTGTGTCCTCTAACGTGCCCAGGCACTGGTCCTTGTGTCCTCTAACGTGCCCTGGCACTGGTCCTTGTGTCCTCTAACGTGCCCATGCACTGGTTCTTGTGTCCTCTAACGTGCCCAAGCACTGGTCCTTGTGTCCTCTAACGTGCCCAGGCACTGGTCCTTGTGTCCTCTAACGTGCCCAAGCACTGGTTCTTGTGTCCTCTAACGTGCCCAGGCACTGGTCCTTGTGTCCTCTAACGTGTCCAGGCACTGGTTCTTGTGTCCTCTAACGTGCCCAGGCACTGGTCCTTGTGTCCTCTAACGTGCCCAGGCACTGGTCCTTGTGTCCTCTAACGTGCCCAGGCACTGGTCCTTGTGTCCTCTAACGTGCCCAGGCACTGGTCCTTGTGTCCTCTAACGTGCCCAGGCACTGGTTCTTGTGTCCTCTAACGTGCCCAGCCACTGGTCCTTGTGTCCTCTAACGTGCCCAGGCACTGGTCCTTGTGTCCTCTAACGTGCCCAGGCACTGGTTCTTGTGTCCTCTAACGTGCCCAGGCACTGGTCCTTGTGTCCTCTAACGTGCCCAGGCACTGGTCCTTGTGTACTCTAACGTGCCCAGGCACTGGTTCTTGTGTCCTCTAACGTGCCCAGGCACTGGTTTTTGTGTCCTCTAACGTGCCCAGGCACTGGTCCTTGTGTCCTCTAACGTGCCCAGGCACTGGTCCTTGTGTTCTCTAACGTGCCCAGGCACTGGTTCTTGTGTCCTCTAACGTGCCCAGGCACTGGTTCTTGTGTCCTCTAACGTGCCCAGGCACTGGTCCTTGTGTCCTCTAACGTGCCCAGGCACTGGTCCTTGTGTCCTCTAACGTGCCCAGGCACTGGTCCTTGTGTCCTCTAACGTGCCCAGGCACTGGTCCTTGTGTCCTCTAACGTGCCCAGGCACTGGTTCTTGTGTCCTCTAACGTGCCCAGGCACTGGTCCTTGTGTCCTCTAACGTGCCCAGGCACTGGTCCTTGTGTCCTCTAACGTGCCCAGGCACTGGTCCTTGTGTCCTCTAACGTCCCCTGGCACTGGTCCTTGTGTCCTCTAACGTGCCCAGGCACTGGTCCTTGTGTCCTGTAACGTGCCCAGGCACTGGTCCTTGTGTCCTGTAACGTGCCCAGGCACTGGTTCTTGTGTTCTCTAACGTGCCCAGGCACTGGTTCTTGTGTCCTCTAACGTGCCCAGGCACTGGTTCTTGTGTTCTCTAACGTGCCCAGGCAATGGTCCTTGTGTCCTCTAACGTGCCCAGGCACTGGTCCTTGTGTCCTCTAACGTGCCCAAGCACTGGTCCTTGTGTCCTCTAACGTGCCCAGGCACTGGTCCTTGTGTCCTCTAACGTGCCCAGGCACTGGTCCTTGTGTCCTCTAACGTGCCCTGGCACTGGTCCTTGTGTCCTCTAACGTGCCCATGCACTGGTTCTTGTGTCCTCTAACGTGCCCAAGCACTGGTCCTTGTGTCCTCTAACGTGCCCAGGCACTGGTCCTTGTGTCCTCTAACGTGCCCAGGCACTGGTTCTTGTGTTCTCTAACGTGCCCATGCACTGGTTCTTGTGTCCTCTAACGTGCCTAGGCACTGGTTCTTGTGTTCTCTAACGTGCCCAGGCACTGGTCCTTGTGTCCTTTAACGTGCCCAGGCACTGGTCCTTGTGTCCTCTAACGTGCCCAAGCACTGGTCCTTGTGTCCTCTAACGTGCCCAGGCACTGGTCCTTGTGTCCTCTAACGTGCCCAAGCACTGGTTCTTGTGTCCTCTAACGTGCCCAGGCACTGGTCCTTGTGTCCTCTAACGTGCCCAGGCACTGGTTCTTGTGTCCTCTAACGTGCCCAGGCACTGGTCCTTGTATCCTCTAACGTGCCCAGGCACTGGTCCTTGTGTCCTCTAACGTGCCCAAGCACTGGTCCTTGTGTCCTCTAACGTGCCCAGGCACTGGTCCTTGTGTCCTCTAACGTGCCCAAGCACTGGTTCTTGTGTCCTCTAACGTGCCCAGGCACTGGTCCTTGTGTCCTCTAACGTGTCCAGGCACTGGTTCTTGTGTCCTCTAACGTGCCCAGGCACTGGTCCTTGTGTCCTCTAACGTGCCCAGGCACTGGTTCTTGTGTCCTCTAACGTGCCCAGGCACTGGTCCTTGTGTCCTCTAACGTGTCCAGGCACTGGTTCTTGTGTCCTCTAACGTGCCCAGGCACTGGTCCTTGTGTCCTCTAACGTGTCCAGGCACTGGTTCTTGTGTCCTCTAACGTGCCCAGGCACTGGTCCTTGTGTCCTCTAACGTGCCCAGGCACTGGTCCTTGTGTCCTCTAACGTGCCCAGGCACTGGTCCTTGTGTCCTCTAACGTGCCCAAGCACTGGTCCTTGTGTCCTCTAACGTGCCCAGGCACTGGTCCTTGTGTCCTCTAACGTGCCCAAGCACTGGTTCTTGTGTCCTCTAACGTGCTCAGGCACTGGTTCTTGTGTTCTCTAATGTGCCCAGGCACTGGTTCTTGTGTCCTCTAACGTGCCCAGACACTGGTTCTTGTCTTTTCTAATGTGCCCAGGCACTGGTTCTTGTCTCCTCTAACGTGCCCAGACACTGATTCTTGTATCCTCTAAAATGCCCAGGCACTGGTCCTTGTGTCCTCTAACGTGCACAGGCACTGGTTCTTGTGTCGCTTAATTGTGCCCAGGCATTGGTTTTTGTATCCTCTTACATGCCCAGTGACTGGTCCATGTGTCTTCTAACGTGCCCACGCACTGATCCTAGTGCCTTCTAACGTGCCCAGGCACTGGTCAATGTGTCCTCTAACGTGCCCAGGCACTGGTCTTTGTATCCTTTAGCTTCTACATGTTTGCTCTGTGACTAGTTAACTGCAAATATGCACTTCTACCAATTTATTGGGTTACTTGAGAGTGGCAAAAAGATTGGAGGAATAGAATTAACATTAAAATGAGAGTCGCAGTGGGAAATTTACTAGTGCTCTGAGACAATTAGAGGAGCATCTGAGTGAATGTGAGAGCAGCACGGAGTGCATTACAAAATTGACCCTAAAGTTAGATCAACCCAAAAATTACTGTAGTTAAAATTAGAATTAATATCATCCTCTGCTAAAGAGACATTACCCTCTCTCATAGTGTGTAAGTTTCTTCAGGTATACACAAATGCAGTTACATAGATTATCATACATAGCAGGATATGTGTAGAGAACCTTAGATAACCCAAAAAAGTCAGAGTGACTTATTTAGATTGGGATGAACGACATGTGTACAATGAACTCTTACGAGTCAGAGGAGCCACAAAGATTTACTGTAAATCTTGAAGCTCAGTTTTACAAGATTCACTGAGGTATACAGTCTTGTCGAGAGGATTTATTGATATGGAAATTTTTGAGTAAAGAATATCGAAAAGAATTTTTTGAGTAGAAACTGAAGGTAAGGTAAAAGTGATCGGTGTTTGAGATGGAGGGGAAGAAATGGATGATATTTTTAATTAACCTGCATTTTTTGAAGAATTGCATTATAATTGAGTTTGGGAGACATATGCATCGTAATTATATTTAAGATAATAAATTATCATGATTAAAGTTGGTTTTAGAATACATGTAAGATAGGGTTGGCATACATATAAATATATATATATATATATATATATATATATATATATATATATATATATATATATATATATATATATATATATATATATATATATATATATATATATATATATATATGTATATATATACATATATATATATATATATATATATATATATATATATATATATATATATATATATATATATATATATATATATATATATATATATATATATATATATATATATATATATATATATATATATATATATATATATATATATATATATATATATATATATATATATATATATATATATATATATATATATATATATATATATATATATATATATATATATATATATATATATATATATATATATATATATATATATATGGATATATATATATATATATATATATATATATATATATATATATATATATATATATATATATATATATATATATATATATATATATATATATATATATATAGAGAGAGAGAGAGAGAGAGAGAGAGGTGAAGGTTTATAAACTAAAAGAGGAGGCAGTTAGGGTAAGATATAAACAGCTACTGGAGGATAGATGGGCTAATGAGAGCATAGGCAATGGGGTCGAAGAGGTATGGGGTAGGTTTAAAAATGTAGTGTTAGAGTGTTCAGCAGAAGTTTGTGGTTACAGGAAAGTGGGTGCGGGAGGGAAGAAGAGCGATTGGTGGAATGATGATGTAAAGAGAGTAGTAAGGGAGAAAAAGTTAGCATATGAGAAATTTTTACAAAGTTGAAGTGATGCAAGGAGGGAAGGGTAAGTGGAGAAAAAGAGAGAGTTTAAGAGAGTGGTGAAGCAATGTAAACAGAGAGCAAATGAGAGAGTGGGTGAGATGTTATCAACAAATTTTGTTGAAAATAAGAAAAAGTTTTGGAGTGTGATTAACAAGTTAAGGAAGCCTAGAGAACAAATGGATTTGTCAGTTAAAAATAGGAGAGGAGAGTTATTAAATGGAGAGTTAGAGGTATTGGGAAGATGGAGGGAATATTTTGAGGAATTGTTAAATGTTGATGAAGATAGGGAAGCTGTGATTTCGTGTATAGGGCAAGGAGGAATAACATCTTGTAGGAGTGAGGAAGAGCCAGTTGTGAGTGTGGGGGAAGTTCGTGAGGCAGTAGGTAAAATGACAGGGGGTAAGGCAGAGGGGATTGATGGGATAAAGATAGAAATGTTAAAAGCAGGTAGGGATATAGTTTTGGAGTGGTTGGTGCAATTATTTAATAAATGTATGGAAGAGGGTAAGGTACCTAGGGATTGGCAGAGAGCATGCATAGTTCCTTTGTATAAAGGCAAAGGGGACAAAATTATAGGGGGATAAGTCTGTTGAGTATACCTGGTAAAGTGTATGGTAGAGTTATTATTGAAAGAATTAAAAGTAAGACTGAGAATAGGATAGCAGATGAACGAGGAGGCTTTAGGAAAGGTAGGGGGTGTGTGGACCAGGTGTTTACAGTGAAACATATAAGTGAACAGTATTTAGATAAGGCTAAAGAGGTCCTTGTGGCATTTATGGACTTGGAAAAGGCGTACGACAGGGTGGATAGGGGGGCAATGTGGCAGATGTTGCAGGTGTATGGTGTAGGAGGTAGGTTACTGAAAGCAGTGAAGAGTTTTTACGAGGATAGTGAGGCTCAAGTTAGAGTACATAGGAAAGAGGGAAATTATTTCACAGTAAAAGTAGGCCTTAGACAGGGATGTGTGATGTCACCGTGATTGTTTAATATATTTATAGATGGGGTTGTAAGAGAAGTAAATGCGAGGGTCTTGACAAGAGGCGTGGAGTTAAAAGATAAAGAATCACACTTAAAGTGGGAGTTGTCACAGTTGCTCTTTGCTGATGACACTGTGCTCTTGGGAGATTCTGAAGAGAAGTTGCAGAGATTGGTGGATGAATTTGGTAGGGTGTGCAAAAGAAGAAAATTAAAAGTGAATACAGGAAAGAGTAAGGTTATGAGGATAACAAAAATATTAGGTGATGAAAGATTGGATATCAGATTGGAGGGAGAGATTGTGGAGTAGGTGAATGTATTCAGATATTTGGAGTGGAAGTGTCAGCGGATGGGTCTGTGAAGGATGAGGTGGATCATAGAATTGATGAGGGGAAAAGGGTGAGTGGTGCACTTAGGAGTCTGTGGAGACAAAGAACTTTGTCCTTGGAGGCAAAGAGGGGAATGTATGAGAGTATAGTTTTACCAACACTCTTATAAGGGTGTGAAGCATGGGTGATGAATGTTGCAGCGAGGAGAAGGCTGGAGGCAGTGGAGATGTCATGTCTGAGGGCAATGTGTGGTGTGAATATAATGCAGAGAATTCGTAGTTTGGAAGTTAGGAGGAGGTGCGGGATTACCAAAACTGTTGTCCAGAGGGCTGAGGAAGGGTTGTTGAGGTGGTTCGGACATGTAGAGAGAATGGAGCGAAACAGAATGACTTCAAAAGTGTATCAGTCTGTAGTGGAAGGAAGGCGGGGTAGGGGTCGGCCTAGGAAAGGTTGGAGGGAGGGGGTAAAGGAGGTTTTGTGTGCGAGGGGCTTGGACTTCCAGCAGGCGTGCGTGAGCGTGTTTGATAGGAGTGAATGGAGACGAATGGTTTTTAATACTTGACGTGCTGTTGGAGTGTGAGCAAAGTAACATTTATGAAGGGGTTCAGGGAAACCGGCAGGCCGGACTTGAGTCCTGGAGATGGTAAGTACAGTGCCTGCACTCTGAAGGAGGGGTGTTAATGTTGCAGTTTAAAAACTGTAGTGTAAAGCACCCTTCTGGCAAGACAGTGATGGAGTGAATGATGGTGAAAGTTTTTCTTTTTCGGGCCACCCTGCCTTGGTGGAAATCGGCCAGTGTGATAATAAAATATATATATATATATATATATATATATATATATATATATATATATATATATATATATATATATATATATATATATATATATATATATATATATATATATATATATGTCGTGCCGAATATGTAAAACTGGTCAATTAGCAAGAACTCATTTAAAATTAAGTCCTTTCTAAAATTTTCTCTTATACATTTAAAAAGATATATTTTTTTCATTAATGATAATGTAAAAATTTATAATTTTGCACTGAAAGAATCTTAGAAAATTTACCTAACCTTATTATAACAAGAAAAATTTATTTTAGCCTAACCCAACTAAATATATTTTAGATACGTTTACAATAATTTAATACTAAACAAACACATTGAAAAGTATTTTTTTCGTTAGGTTCAGAATGACTTTTGCGAAATTATTGCATACACAAATTTTCGCTTGTCCTATATGGCAAGACATATATATATATATATATATATATATATATATATATATATATATATATATATATATATATATATATATATATATATATATATATATATATATATATATATATATAATGTATATAAATATATATATATATATATATATATATATATATATATATATATATATATATATATATATATATATATATATATATATGTGTGTGTGTGTGTGTGTGTGTGTGTGTGTGTGTGTGTGTGTGTGTATGTAAATCTCATTCTGAACCTAACGAAAAAAATATATTTCATTGTATTTGTTTGTTATTAAATTATTGTAAACTTTTATAAAATATATGTAGTTTGATCAGTATTTGCTAAGTGACCAGTCTGAACTATTCGACACGACATACATGCGTCATGTGTTTTCGCCCAGCATGGGGCAGGCCAAAGCAGCATGGGTTCGAGTCCTTGGCTAGTGCAGTGTTGTTATTGATCAATACCACTCGTTCGTGGTCACAATAATATAAAATACTTCTCGTTGAACTAGTACACCAAACAGGGACTAGAATGAAATTAGCCTAGACTCCCTAGAGTCATCCACACCATCGTGTGTCCTTGGATAAGGAGTACCACATCCAGTTCTGCTGGATGCCCTACTTGTATGGACCGTATGGTTCAGTGGATAAGGGCGTCATGTGTTTTCTCCCATCATGAGGAGGCCAAAGCAGCATGGGTTCGAGTCCTTGGCTAGTGCAGTGTTGTTATTGATCAATACCACTCGTTCGTGGTCACAATAATATATATATATATATATATATATATATATATATATATATATATATATATATATATATATATATATATGCAAAACAAGCCAAGAAGGATGAAAATCTTTAGCTCAAGGTTCTTCGAACTTTGACACTTCGTCAGGAGCTACGGAGTATTGCAAGACCTGCAACATATTCTCTCAGAGGCTACTGTTGACCCATACCGCTGCAACGGTGTGAAGTTTTTGTCTCTTCAAATTAAGAACCGGTGGTGAAGCTTGTATATGTGGGCGACCACAGATGACACACCAACACAACCCACGACCCATCACCCAGAAACCGCTGTCAGTTGTCTTTAACCAACGAGAAGTGATGGCGACAGGGGACGAGCCACACAACACGTCGTAAAATTCGATTACGGAGCTTCTGACCAACCCAGCAGCATCTTGGCAAGATGACTGGCGTGACTCTGAAACCTTATGACACTCTATACAACATTGATTTTGTCAGCACCATCCTGTACTATCCTCTCTCTCTCTCTCTCTCTCTCTCTCTCTCTCTCTCTATGTATATATATAAATATATATATATATATATATACATATATATGCAATAAGATCACAGTAAACAGGTGATTTCAGAATATGCAAAACAACCACTCTGAAAGAATAGAGAAATTCCAAGCGCTTTCGTGAGTAGTCACGAAAACGCTTGGAATTTCTCTATTCTTTCAGAGTGGTTGTTTTGCATGAATATATATATATATATATATATATATATATATATATATATATATATATATATATATATATATATATATATATATATATATATATATATATATATATATATATATAAATATATATATATATGCATGTGTGTATGTGCGTGCACATTATTTTTACACAGGGTTTAATTAACAAGGTTAGGTTAACGGTCCCTTACTTTTTTGACAAACTATTTACAGGTTAAGGATTCCTAACTTTATTGACAAGCTAAGAGCTGTTACCTACATCAGCTCACTTGAAAGCAATTTTTTGTTATGGAACATACAAGTAGGTAACAGGATAAAGTTGGAGCCATCTGTGGGCCAGCATCTTCATTTGATCAACTGATTTTTTCTCGTTGATATCATAATGCTGTACGAATGTGTTCCAGACTCGAGTCATCCTGGATATAAATGATCTCAGATGAAGTGATGTTCTGGAGAAGGGTACAGCCAGAGTGAAGTTGCTGCTTTCTGCCCGTCTTGTGGTATGGAAGCTGGCTTCACGCTGTCCTCGAAGTGGATCCAAGTGTGGTACTTCGACAATTTTGGCCATGTACATAACAGTAAGGCCACCCACATCCTCCCTGTGTGGAAGGCTCTGCTGAAATGTCAGATCTATCTAGGATTGGTCCAGGCGAGAGATGAGACGTCTTGCTCTGTTCTCCACTCTGTCAAGCAGTCGCAGATGAGAGGGGGAAAGGAGAGGCACGTAAACCAAGAAAGTGGAGCATACTCAAGGTGTGAGCGCACTTGTGTCTCATACTCTCTCTCTCTCTCTCTCACACAATTGCACGCACTTACACAGTATTTTATATTTCAGGTTTCCCGACTCTCTGTCTCAATTAATACTTATGTATCACTTTCCTGTTTATTCCTACAAGTGGTGTTATTTGTTTTCTTGTTTAATTATAGGAAACCCATATTTATCTAGTTGAAAATTAAACATTCACCCCAAACATGCAGTTCTACTTGCCTCCCCCAAATTGATGACGTCGGTTATACAGTTGGTTCCACTCTGTGGGAAATTGATGACGTCGGTTATACAGTTGGTTCCACTCTGTGGGAAACTCCATCGACCTGCCTAAACATTTTGTTGGTTTACTTTTAATGTTGTAATGTTACCATGTTTATTTCCTCCTTTAGTCACTTTGTGCCATGTTTTAATTAATGTAACTTCGTACTTATCAAGAATAATATTTATACTATCTCAACTCTTTCCAAATCCAGCCCCTAGGATTACATGTACTCTAATAAAGATTAATAAATTTTTAGTTTGTTTAATGTTAGTCAAAATGTTGATTACATTCAGAATAATGTTCATGACTTCTGCGAACTACAGTCTAGAAGGAAATGTTAACGAAGTGACACCCTTGATAATGCTGTAACCAGAGTAACATTGTCGAAGAATTAAACACATGTGAAACATCTGGGTGTAAATGGTATAAAATACCGACACGATGGAAATATAAACACATAGGCAGTATAACATGATGCTTTATTAACTACGTTTCGCCTACACAGCGGGTTTTATCAAGTCACAAACAGATCTATCTAGGTGAACACATGCACGTGCAGCATTCTCAACCTGACTTCGCCCTGTAAAAACTCACGTACATTCTACCCAGGTAGATCTCTTTGTGACTTGATAAAACACACTGTGTGGGCGAAACGTAGACAATAAAGGATCATATTATACTGTTTATGCGTTTATATTTCTATTGTCTCGGTATTTTAGACCATTTACACCCAGATGTTGCACGTGCGACATGTTGAAAGATAACTAAACCAGTGGTTTAATAAAACATGTGGGCAGATACAAGGACATATTTATTGTAGAGCTTTTAGATCCTGTCTAATTAAACCACTTTGACAAAATCATTTACCAATAATAATTCAAATATAAACCAGTCAGAAAGAGTATGTGAGACAAGGCGAGCGAAGCTGTGATCACTCCCTGTGAGACAAGGCGAGGGAAGCTGTGATCACGCCCTGTGAGACAAGGCGAGGGAAGCTGTGATCACGCAATGTGAGACAAGGCGAGCGAAGCTGTGATCACGCAATGTGAGACAAGGCGAGCGAAGCTGTGATCACTCCCTGTGAGACAAGGAGAGGGAAGCTGAGATAACTTGCTGTGAGACAAGGTGAGGGAAGCTGTGATCACTCCTTATGAGGCAAGGCGAGGGAAGCTGTAATCACTCCCTGTGAGACAAGGCGATGGAAGCTGTGATCACGCCCTGTGAGACAAGGCGAGGGAAGCTGTGATCACTCCCTGTGAGACAAGAAGAGGGAAGCTGTGATCACTCCGTGTGAGACAAAACGAGGGAAGCTGTGATCACTCCTTGTGAGACAAGGCGAGGAAGCTGTGATCATTTCCTGTGAGACAAGGCGAGGGAAGCTGTGATCACTCCCTGTGAGACAAGGAGAGGAAGCTGTGATCACTTCCTGTGAGACAAGGTGAGGGAAGCTGTGATCACTCCCTGTGAGACAAGGCGAGGGAAGCTGTGATATCTTCTTGTGAGAAAAGGCGAGGGAAGCTGTGATCACTTCTAGTGAGACAAGGCGAGGGAAGCTGTGATCACTCCGTAAGAGACAAGACGAGGGAAGCTGTGATCACTCTACGTGAGACAAGGCGAGAGAAGCTGTGATCACTCCGTGTGAGACAAGGCGAGGGAAGCTGTGATCATTTCCTGTAAGACAAGGCGAGGGAAGCTGTGATCATTCCGTATGAGACAAGGCGAGGGAAGCTGTGATCACTCCACGTGAGACAAGGCGAGAGAAGCTGTGATCACTCCGTGTGAGACAAGGTGAGGGAAGCTGTGCTCATTTCCTGTGAGACAAGGCGAGCGAAGCTGTGATCACTCCCTGTGAGACAAGGCGAGGGAAGCTGAGATAACTTGCTGTGAGACAAGGTGAGGGAAGCTGTGATCACTCCTTATGAGGCAAGGCGAGGGAAGCTGTGATCACTCCCTTTGAGACAAGGAGAGGAAGCTGTGATCACTTCCTGTGAGACAAGGTGAGGGAAGCTGTGATCACTCCCTGTGAGACAAGGCGAGGGAAGCTGTGATCACTCCGTGTGAGACAAAGCGAGGGAAGCTGTGATCACTTCCTGTGAGACAAGGTGAGGGAAGCTGTGATCACTCCTTGTGAGACGAGATTAGGGAAGCTGTCATCTCTCCCTGTGAGACAAGGGAAGCTGTGATCACTCCCTGTGAGACAAGGCGAGGGAAGCTGTGATCACTCCGTATGAGACAAGACGAGGGAAGCTGTGATCACTCCACGTGAGACAAGGCGAGAGAAGCTGTGATCACTCCGTGTGAGACAAGGCGAGGGAAGCTGTGATCATTTCCAGTGAGACAAGGCGAGGGAAGCTGTGATCACTCCGTATGAGACAAGGCGAGGGAAGCTGTGATCACTCCGTATGAGACAAGGCGAGGGAAGCTGTGATCACTCCACGTGAGACAAGGCGAGAGAAGCTGTGATCACTCCGTGTGAGACAAGGCGAGGGAAGCTGTGATCTCTACTTGTGAGACAAGGCGAGGGAAGCTGTGATCACTCCTTGTGAGACAAGATTAGCGAAGCTGTCATCTCTCCCTGTGAGACAAGGGAAGCTGTGATCACTCCCTCTGAGACAAGGCGAGGGAAGCTGTGATCACTTCCTGTGAGACAAGGTGAGGGAAGCTGTGATCACTCCTTGTGAGACAAGATTAGCGAAGCTGTCATCTCTCCCTGTGAGACAAGGGAAGCTGTGATCACTCCCTCTGAGACAAGGCGAGGGAAGCTGTGATATCTTCTTGTGAGAAAAGGCGAGGGAAGCTGTGATCACTCCAAGTGAGACAAGGCGAGGGAAGCTGTGATCACTCCTTGTGAGACAAGGAGAGGGAAGCTGTCATCACTCCTTGTGAGACAAGGCGAGGAAGCTGTGATCACTTCCTGTGAGACAAGGCGAGGGAAGCTGTGATCACTCCGTCTGAGACAAGGCGAGGAAGCTGTGATCACGTCCTTTGAGGCAAGGTGAGGGAAGCTGTGATCACTCCCTGTGAGACAAGGCGAGAGAAGCTGTGATCACTCCGTGTGAGACAAGGCGAGGGAAGCCGTGATCACTCCGTGTGAGACAAGGCGAGGGAATCTGTGATCACTCAATGTGAGACAAGGCGAGGGAAGCTGTGATCACTCCCTGTGAGACAAGGCGATGTAAGCTGTGATCACTCCGTGTGAGACAAGGCGAGGGAAGCTGTGATCACTCCCTGTGAGACAAGGCGAGGGAAGCTGTGATCACTCCGTCTGAGACAAGGCGAGGAAGCTGTGATCACGTCCTTTGAGGCAAGGTGAGGGAAGCTGTGATCACTCCCTGTGAGACAAGGCGAGAGAAGCTGTGATCACTCCGTGTGAGACAAGGCGAGGGAAGCCGTGATCACTCCGTGTGAGACAAGGCGAGGGAATCTGTGATCACTCCCTGTGAGACAAGGCGAGGGAAGCTGTGATCACTCCCTGTGAGACAAGGCGATGTAAGCTGTGATCACTCCGTGTGAGACAAGGCGAGGGAAGCTGTGATCACTCCCTGTGAGACAAGGCGAGGGAAGCTGTGATCACTCCCTGAAAGACAAAGCAAAGGAAGCTGTGATCACTCCCTGTGAGACAAGGCGAGGTGTGGCATGCAAAGAGTACATAACCTTCATTCGGCGCATGTACACACCCTCATTTACAGGCTATCTCCCCCAACCAGCGAACCAGGTGACTGAGGGTTGACGATGGAGCCCCGTCGTTCAACCAGTACGCAGGTTCCAGCCAATGAGAAGATGGCTTTGGCAATCGCAGTGGTTATGTGGGTACCACTCTCCTATCTGCCCTTGTCATTCCCATTCTAGAGCTGGTTGAAGCACGGTCTGCTCTCTAGTGGCTTCTATTCTGCCTTGCTTAATGTGGAGTGCATTAATACCTATCACTGTACATAGTGTATATAGTGTACATACTTCTGTTCTAAATTGGTGAAGGATAATATTAGTCAAAAGTTTTCTGCTGTGTTTATTTTGCTCTCTTTACACCCAGCATAACAGACCATTTGGACCCCTGGGTTGTAATATGGGTAGCCTGTCCGAGAGCTGGAGCTGGACTTAGAGAAAGGGTTGAGCCTAGGGTGAAGTTGGAAGCAGGAACATTGTGTAGCTTGCTGTCTGGCAATGCATTAGCTTTGCCAACGCTTTGCAAACTTTGCTATGGTCAGCCTTGCTATTGTGATCGGTCAACAGCTCGTTACTAGCTTGTTCGGTGTGCTCGCTTCGCTACGGTCAATCTTGTGGGACAGAGTGTAGCTTGCTGTCTGGCATTGCATTAAGCTTTGCCAACGCTTTACAAATTTTGCGTGTCAGTTGCCTTGCTATTGTGTGATCGTTCAACAGCTCGCTACTAGCCTGTTCGGTGTGAAGATTTTACAGTCAGCTTTGCTACTGCGTATCCACCTTGTATGCGTATTCTGCAATCGTACTGTGCATAGCTAAGCGTGTTCTGCAAATAACGTGTTACGTTGGGGTATTCTGCAATCGTACTGTGCATAGCAAATAACTTATACATTGAGGTGTGCCACCTAGGCTAGTCAGACGTCTGGTGTCGGCATATACTTTGTTTAACCTACCTAAATTGTCCCTACAGCGTTGTTGGCAAATTGCTCGTTCCATTGGCATTGATTACGAACGCACTCTCACAGCTGCGCAACTGCGTTCACTGATCACTGACAAACTTCGAGAAGAAGAGATGGCACATCTGACTCCTCCCTCTACGGGAGCTAGGGAAAAAGCTCCTATGTTCTCGCAGGAGGAAGATGATATATCAAAGGAGCAAAATCGTCAGTCTAGTGCAGCAGGGATGTCTCAAGGTGAATCAGCGGCGTTGGCACTTGAGCTGGCAAAAATCAATCTTGAGCAGACTAGGGAACAGAGAGCATTTGCAAAAGAAGAATTTGATAGGGAAAAAGAAAGGAGGCAGTTTTCGCATTCTGTAAATGACTTTAGTTTACAGAAAGCAGTACAGCTTGTTTCCCCCTTCAATGAGGCCGAACCTGAACAATTTTTCGAAGCTTTCGAAAATCAGACTCGAGCCTTGAGGTGGCCGGAACAGCACTGGGCATCGTTGGTTCACACTGCATTGTTTGGTAAGGCACAGGAATTTACGTCAGTGTTAAATGACACTGATTTTTCCGACTATAAAGTAGTGAAGACCACAGTGTTGGGAGCATATTCTTGTATCCCAGCTAAGTATCGGAAGTTTTTTAAGTTAGGCAGACGACAGCTTGGTCAATCCCTGGTTGATTTTGTGCCACAGCAGACCAAAGCTTTTACCAGCTGGTATAAAGCAAGTGGTGTTGCTACCTTCGATGATCTTGTGCAGCGTATTCTGATTCACAACCTGCTGGAGTCTGTGGGACCAGAGGTTCGAGTCTTTCTGCAGGATCGTGACTTAACCACTGCATAAAATTTATGTACAGTGCAAATATTACACTGGGTACTTGACTGTGGGTGTATCCGAAGGATTCCCCATGAAAGATGCCATGTTATTACTGGGTAATAACATTACCACTGCTAGTGTATGTCCTGAACCCATAATGATTAATTCTTCTCCGGTGGTGGCCATAACTCGGGCAACATCCCAAGGGTTGTCTGGGGAGAATGTTGACCTACCCTTGGACGACTCCGATCTCGGAATAGCCACGTTGTTTTACGAGGAAAACTGGCCAGAGCCTCGTAGATCAAGTGAACAGACCCAGATCAAGCCTTCCTATTCCAAGGTTGCAGGATTGCCAGATATCTCTGCTTCCATGCCCGAGGGACTGTCCTTCCGGGAGGAACAACAAAAGGACCATTCTTTAAATTTCACTTTTCAGGCAGCCATGGGTAAATCCTCTTTGGATCATCCGGTCAAGTATGAACTTAAAAATGACTATTTGATCTGCACTGAGACTGGTAAGGAGATAGAGGGCCGACAATTGTCTGACAAGTTAGTAGTTCCAACAAAGTATCAATCACATCTGCTAGAAAAATTACAGGACGGATAATGAGAACCTTCAAAACTAGGGATGACAAGCCCATGATGACACTCTTCAGGTCACTTGTTTTATCTAGGCTGGAATATTGCTGCACACTAACAGCACCTTTCAAGGAAGGTGTAATTGCTGACCTAGAAAATGTGCAGAGAACCTTCACGGCACGCATAACGGAGGTAAAACACCTAAATTACTGGGAGCGCTTGAGGTTCCTGAACCTGTATTCCCTGGAACGCAGGCGAGAGAGATACATGATTATATACACCTGGAAAATCCTAGAGGGACTAGTACCGAACTTGCACACGAAAATCACTCACTACGAAAGCAAAAGATTTGGCAGACGATGCAACATCCCCCCAATGAAAAGCAGGGGTGTCACTAGCACGTTAAGAGACCATACAGTAAGTGTCAGGGGCCCAAGACTGTTCAACTGCCTCCCAGCATACATAAGGGGGATTACCAACAGACCCCTGGCAGTCTTCAAGCTGGCACTGGACAAGTACCTAAAGTCGGTTCCTGACAGCCGGGCTGTGGCTCGTACGTTGATTTCCGTGCAGCCAGCAGTAACAGCCTGGTTGATCAGGCTCTGATCTACCATGAGGCCTGGTCACAGACCGGGCCGCGGGGGCGCTGACCCCCGGAACTCTCTCCAGGTAAACTCCAAGTAAACCTCAAATATTGAATATAGCTCATAATACTTCATTAGGGGGTCACTTAGGAATTACTAAAACCTTATATAGAATCACAAAAGAATTTTATTGGCCAAAATTAAAGCAGGATGTGAAGAATCATATCCGGTGTTGCCGAGAATGTCAGCAAGTAGGGAAGCCTGGACATTCCATTAAACCTGCACCTCTTCAGCCTATACCTGCTGATAGAGAACCTTTTGCAGATTTAATTATAGATTGTGTAGGTCCACTACCTAGGTCAAAGTCGGGAAATCAGTATTTATTTACCATTATGGATAGAGTAACTAGATATCCTGAAGCAATTCCCATGCGCAGTATTAATACAAAAGCTATTCTCAAAGCTTTAACAAGATTTATTTCTTGTTTTGGCATTCCTAAAACTATTCAAAGTGATCAAGGCACTAACTTCACTGCCAAAGCATTTAGGGAAGCATTAACTAGGTTAGGGATAATGCACAACTTATCCACTGCCTATCATCCTCAGTCCCAAGGCGCCTTGGAAAGATTCCATCAGACGTTAAAAACCATGATGAGAACTTTTTGCATGCATTTTCCTACAGACTGGGATGAATCATTACCTTTGATGCTGTTCTCAGTACGAGAAACAGTGCAAGAGTCTGCCGGGTTTAGTCCGTTTGAGCTGATCTTTGGGCACAATGTACGAGGTCCTCGTCGGGTGCTCAAAGAAGGATGGATGGGAGAAGACGTTAGCTCAACACTCTACAACCCGTCTTCAAGGTTGCAGGTGGCACGTCAGTTAGCCAAGGCTAACCTAAAGGCAGCTCAAAATAAGATGAAACAGAGGTATGAAAGAAATGCACAATCCCGCTCCTTCCATCCAGGAGACAAGGTGTTGGTGCAGGAACCTATACCTGGCCACACCTTGAAAGCTAGATTTACGGGACCCATGCAAATTGTAAGTAAATTATCTGATGTAAATTATGTGTTAGCTCCCATTGATAATTGATAAGACCTCAAAAATTAAAACTTACCACATTAATCAATTAAAATCTTTTCATACACAAGATAAAGTCCCAGTAATGACTCTGTCCTCTTCCTCTGAGGACGACTCTGACTCTTTGCACTCTATTTCTGAAATTAGTGTTGAACTTCCAAACTCTGTCCTCCTCAAGGACCCTAGCCCTTTAATGGTGGGGCTGTCTGAAACTCAAGCAACAAGTTTAACTGCGCTTCTACAGTCATACCCTGATATTTTTTTCGGGTGTGCCGAAAAAATGTACGTTAGGTTATCATGATGTAGATGGGGGAAACTCTAAACCTATTAAACTCTCCCCCTACAGAGCTAATCCGGAAAGGCAGAGACTACTTCAGCAGGAAGTAGAATTTCTGTTAGAGCATGGTTTAATGGAGGAGGAGTCTAGTCCATGGGCTTCACCGTGCATCCTTGTTAAAAAAGCTGATGGAGGGTTTCGTATGTGTACAGACTACCGTAAGGTGAATGAGGTCACAATCACAGATGCTTACCCTCTTCCTCGTCTGGATGACGTAATCGACTTTGTGGGTAAGACTACTTTTGTATCCAAGTTAGATCTCCTTAAATGTTACTGTCAGATACCTTAGACGGATAAGGCGAAGGAAATCTCTGCCTTTGTAATTCCAGGAGGTCATTATCAATATACAGTTACCCCCTTCGGAATGAAAAACTCCCCCTCTTCATTCCAGAAACTTATCCATCAAGCTATTAAAGAACTTGAAGGCACGGCAGCATACCTGGATGATATTGTTCTGGTGTCTGATGCTTGGGATCAACACCTATTTAGGCTTAAGGCTCTTTTTGAGACCTTTCAGAGTTCCCATTTAACTGTTAATTTGTCTAAGTCTTCCTTTGGCCAGGCCACTGTTATTTTTCTAGGCCATGAAGTAGGTAGTGGTAAAGTTGCTCCTAAACTTGCTAAAGTTCTTGCCATTAAAGATTATCCAGTTCCACATGATAGGAAATCTCTTCGTTTCCTAGGAATGATAGGGTTTTACAGAAGATTCTGTAAGAATTTCTCAGATATTGTAGCCCCTCTTACCTCTCTTACCAGTCATAAAGTTCCCTTTATTTGGACTTCAGTTTCTCAAGATGCTTTTGACAAAGCAAAAAGATTATTGTGTACTGCACCCATTCTATTGTCTCCAGACTTCTCCAAACCTTTTTCATTACAGGTTGATGCTTGTGAGTCTGGGGTTGGGGCAGTATTGTTGCAAAACGGGGACAAGGAGTTGCAGCCTGTAGCCTTTTTTTCGGCCAAGTTCCAGCCGCATCAGAGGGCTTACTCTACCATTGAAAAAGAAGCCCTCACGCTGGTACTGGCTTTGGAGCACTTTGATGTATACGTGGGACAAACTTCGCAGGTGGTCACTGTCTACAGTGATCACAATCCTCTAGTATATCTCCAAACCATGGAGAACCACAACGCAAGGCTCGTGCGATGGACGCTAAGACTGCAACCATATTTTCTGAGAATTGTACATATTGCCGGCAAAGAAAATATGTTGGCAGACTCTTTATCAAGAGTCTAACAATATTATTTATAATAATTATATATTAGATTAGGATGTGTTAGGTTACTTGTGGTAACCCCTTCCAAGCTCTTTTTTTTTATCCCCTGGTGTGGGTTTTTTTTTTAGTGAGGGGATGCAGGCTACCATCCGCCCGTGTCTAGGACCTAAGCTAGTCCGACTGTCTGCTGTCTCGCTCTGAGTTTAGGGTTTGGTTTTTTGTCACGAGAAAAGCTGAGCTCTATCTAAGAGTTGGATGGTGGAAGCCTAATCCTGAGCCTTCTCGGGGTGGGGGTGTGGCATGCAGAGAGTATGTAACCTTTATTCGGCGCATGTACACACCCTCATTTACAGGCTATCTCCCCAAACCAGCGAACCAGGTGACTGAGGGTTGACGATGGGGCCCCGTCGTTCAGCTAGTAACCAGGTTCCAGCCAATGAGAAGATGGTTTTGGCAATCGCAGAGGTTATGGGGGTACCACTCTCCTGTCTGTCCTTGTCATTCCCATTCTAGAGCTGGTTGAAGCACGGTCTGCTCTCTAGTGGCTTCTATTCAGCCTTGCTTACCGTGGAGTGCACTAATACCTATCACTGTACATAGTGTATATAGTGTACATACTTCTGTTCAAAACTGGTGAAGGATAATATAAGTCAAAAGTTTTCAGCTGTGTTTGTTTTGCTCCCTTTACATCCAGCATAACAGGCCATTTGGACTCCTGGGTTGTAATAGGAGGGAAGCTGTGATCACTCCCTTTGAGACAAGGCAAGGGAAGCTGTGATCACTCCCAGTGAGACAAGACAAGGGAAGCTGTGATCACTCTCTGTGAGACAAGATGAGGGAAGCTGTGATCACTCCCTGTGAGACAAGGCAAGGTAAGCTGTGATCACTCCTTGTGAGACAAGGCAAGGGAAGCTGTGATCACTCCCTGTGAGACAAGGCAAGGGAAATTGTGATCACACCCTGTGAGACAAGGCAAGGGAAGCTGTGATCACTCCCTGTGAGACAAGGCGGGGGAAACCGCGATCACATCCTGTGAGACAAGGAGAAGGAAGCTATGATCACATCCTGTGAGACGAGGAAAAGAAAGCTGTGATCACATCCTGTGAGACAAGGCAAGGGAAACTGTGATCAATTCCTGTGAGACCAGGCAAAGAAAGCTGTGATCATTCCCTGTGAGACAAGGCGAAGGAAGCTGTGATCACAGCCTCTGTGACAATGCGAGGAAAACTGTGATCACTCCCTCTGAGACAAGCCGAGGGAAGCTGTGATCACATCCTGTTAGACAAGGAGAGGGAAGCTGTTATCACATCCTGTGAGACGAGAAGAAATCTGTGATCATATTCTGTGAGACAAGGCGAGGGAAGATGTTATCACATCCTGTGAGACAAGGCAAGGTAAGCTGTGATCATATCCTGTAAGTCAAGGCGAGAGAAACTGTGATCGCATCCTGTGAGACCAGGGGAAGAAAGCTGTGATCACATCCTGTGAGACAAGGCGAAGAAGTCTGTGATCACTCCCTATGAGACAAGGTGCGGGAAGCTGTGATCACATCCTCTGAGACTAGGCGAGGGAAACTCTAATCATATCCTGTGAGACAAGGCGAGGAAAGCTATGATCACTCCCTGTGAGACAAGACATGAGAAACTGTGATCAATCCCTGTGAGACAAGACTCCCTAATATTAAGCTCAATCTTCCATTTTATTTCATAATAACTGAAATAACTTTACATAGACTAATAAATGGTTTGTGAAAACGGATGCTCAATATTTAATTTTAACTTGTTTATATTGAAAAAAAGATCCTCTGACCTCATCCTGTGGCTGAGAGAAGATTATAACAATGGCCGTAACGACGTGATTAACTAGCCAGTCCTTAATGATTCAAGTCGGACTGAAACATCGTCAGAAGTTTCTGTCTTCTTGTTGCGGATTATATGTATATTGTTCCAGTGCCTTTTTATTTTTTATGATTAACTATTTTGAAGAAGGAAAATTCTGTAAATTCGCCGTTTTCAGTCAGTGAAAGTATGCGACACTTTCACTGAGTGAAAGTATGCGACACTTTCACTGAGTGAAAGTATGCGACACTTTCACTGAGTGAAAGTATGCGACACTTTCACTGAGTGAAAGTATGCGACACTTTCACTGAGTGAAAGTATGCGACACTTTCACTGAGTGAAAGTATGCGACACTTTCACTGAGTGAAAGTATGCGACACTTTCACTGAGTGAAAGTATGCGACACTTTCACTGAGTGAAAGTATGCGACACTTTCACTGAGTGAAAGTATGCGACACTTTCACTGAGTGAAAGTATGCGACACTTTCACTGAGTGAAAGTATGCGACACTTTCACTGAGTGAAAGTATGCGACACTTTCACTGAGTGAAAGTATGCGACACTTTCACTGAGTGAAAGTATGCGACACTTTCACTGAGTGAAAGTATGCGACACTTTCACTGAGTGAAAGTATGCGACACTTTCTCTGAGTGAAAGTATGCGACACTTTCACTGAGTGAAAGTATGCGACACTTTCACTGAGTGAAAGTATGCGACACTTTCACTGAGTGAAAGTATGCGACACTTTCACTGAGTGAAAGTATGCGACACTTTCACTGAGTGAAAGAGTCACAAGATAAAGTCTCATTCTTAATATACTGAAGAACTACTTTCAAGAGCGCATTCACTCGAGCGGGAATACAAAATATACGGATACTGGTGTTACCAGTATCCGAATATTTTCGTAGAACCAACAAACACAGTAGACAGGTACTAACAGCTGCCAGGTTCTTCACTCTACGCTAATAGTGAAAGTCGGAACTGAAGTTAACAAGTTTTGTAGCAAAATTCCTGAGTTAATAAAAATTAAAATTGTTTCTAGCAGAAAGCTGGTAAATCCTGAGGATTAGTAAATCTTTGAAGGTTTATCAGGTTTTATAGAAAATATTTATTGCCGAACATTTCTATGAAAAGTTTTGGGAGTTATAATTACAAAAAAGGAACAGGAAAGTAAAATATACGTACAACGCCTCGCTGCTCCACGAATTATATTTCCTAATTGTTCACCTGGCTATGTGTGTATAAATTGAGGAATGGATCAGTATTTGAACCACGGAACGTGTATAAGACAAGTCCAAACTTCTGTAACTTGTCAACCACGGAGTCTACAATAGGATGATTTTTAAACTAGCACAACTCTAATTTGGCTGTTTCAGCGGGACAACTTTGACTCTAATGTTTTGTCCCACAGCAACAGAAGCTGTCTTGGTACTTCTGTTCTCTTACCTAACAAAGCAATATGATCTACAAACTCAAAATAAGTCGTGTAGATGAATGGTTCAGAGAACCTACACGTTGATAAATTAGACACATGTGCAACTCTTGGGTATCTCAAAAAAGATATCCAAGAGTTGCACATTTGTCTAATTTATCAAAATAAGTCGTAATGAACGACTATCAATGAACAGATGGAAGAAGGAAAGGGATTCAGTCTGTGATTCATGCATAACGACTGACATGATTGTATCAATAACACCAACGTATATGACCTTACTGTCTCATTCCACAACCCTAGAAACTATACTACTATATCGACGCTTACATTCGTAAACGCTGGGTAAGTGGAAAAAAAAACGACTGCCAGTAAGTACATATAAGAGAGAATAGGGACTCAGACAGTGGTCTTAGCATTCTTCTATTAATTAATTAACGGTTGTTCATTACGACTGATCTTGAGATTACAGATAATATACCATCTAACAGATACTGAGGGGAGGGAGGTATACAGTTGGATCACAAATGGCGCTGCAATCACCGACCGACGAGAGATTTTACAATGTTTAGAATTCGCAGAACAGGCAAAATATTTACAAACACTAATCTCAGGTCGAAGGAGACTCAAACCTACAAACCTTGGAACAAGGTACGCAGAGCTCTAGTCACCGTACCACACTAGTCTATGGCAGCCAGCCTTCATGCAGGTGGTACAAGCTTCTATCTCATTCTCTGTATGCATCGACTGAATTTTAAATATTGTAAAATCTCTCGTCGGTCGATGCATGCAGGGGATGAGATGAAAAGCTTAAAAAAACACCTGCCTGAAAGCTGGAATACCTTGGGCGCCAAGGTATTGCACCAGTGAGGTACGGTGACTAGAGCACTGCCTACCTTGTTCCAAGGTTCGTAGGTTCTAATCTCCTTCGACCTGAGATTATTGTTTGTGATTAATGTTCTGTGAATTATGAACATATATGTATGTATACAAACACAATCACATAAAATGCAAAGTTGTAAATGTTGGACAGGAAAATAACCATGCGACATAAAAACTAAATAATGTAGATCTTAATGTTACTGATTGCGAAAAGGATTTAGGAGTTCTGGTTAGCAGTAATCTAAAACCAAGACAACAGTGCATTAGTGTTCGCAATAAAGCTAACAGAATTCTTGGCTTCATATCTAGAAGTATAAATAATAGAAGTCCTCAGGTTGTTCTTCAACTCTATATATCCTTGGTTAGGCCTCATTTAGACTATGCTGCTCAGTTCTGGTCACCGTATTACAGAATGGATATAAATGCTCTGGAAAACGTACAGAGGCGGATGACAAAGATGATCCCAAGTATCAGAAATCTTCCCTATGAGGATAGACTGAGGGGCCCTGAATCTGCACTTTCTCGAAAGGCGTAGAATTAGGGGGGATATGATCGAAGCGTATAAATGGAAAACAATTTAAATTTTCTCTGACATAAATCGTCACACCACCACCCTTCCTGTTGACCCTATCAGTGTCGAATAGTTTATAACCCTGTATGTCGCATTCAGAAGGCATTTCTCTATCTTTCAAGTAGAACCAGGCCTCTGTTATACGAATAATATCTATAGTACCTACACTTGCAAGTAATCTTAGCTCATCTAACTTATTTCTTAGACTCCTACTGTTTGTATAGTAAACCTTAAGGGAGCTAGTCACTCGTTGACCTCTACTATCTCTCTTTGTTTGTTGATCAATTGATTTGCCATTACTAGCAACTTTATTTTGAATATTGTCTTTTAAACATATCCCTGAGGTATCCCGGTAATAACTGCTGTTTTTAACCTAATGCTGCAGCCTGATTGTTTCCCATAAACACCCATACCTCTATAATCTATCAGTTTAAATTCCTAGACAAGTCATCAGTTACCCTCTCAATTGAATTTGCTAATGCAACCACTCCATCCCCAGAGAGATGAACCCCATCCCTTGCATACATATCACGTTTGCCAAAGAATAGGTCCCAGTTATCAATGAATGGGATTGCAAGTTCCTTGCAGTACCTGTCTAGCCAGCAATTTATACCAATTGCCCTAGACATCTGTTCATTACCCACTCCTTTTCTAGGCAAGATGCTACATATGACTGGGATCACTCCCTTAGACCTAACTACTTCTATGGCTAACCTGTACTTATTCAGCAGCTCCTCTCTCCTGCCCTTCCCAATGTCATTACCCCCAGCACTAAGACAGATTATGGGCTTGCTCCCATTACCTGCCATAATATTATCCAACCTGCTGACTATGTCACCAACACCAGCTCCACGAAAGCACACTCTTTGTCTGACCTTTCTGTCTCTGTTACAAAATGCACAGTCCATATATCTTACCTGAGAATCGCCTATTAAAATATTCTTACCTTGATTAGCAGGGGAATCAGTGGTACCTTCAACCTCACTAACCACTGAAGTACACTCGTCTTGGAGAACAGAGAATCGATTTCCTACCTTCACATCTTCTCTATTAACTCTCCTCATCTTCCTTCTTCCTGAACTGTGAACCACTTGCCACTTAAAGCGGCTGTCACTATTACTGCTGGTGACTATTCCTACCTTACCAGCTAAATCCTTCTCACACTCGCTCCCAAACTCATCTATGCGAAGCTTCAGCTTCCTATTTTCCTCCTGAAGAAGTAGAATCTCCTTCTTCAACACTTGAACCTGAGATTCTAAAACACTACAACAAGTCCAAGAGCTTAGACAGGTATAGGGTGACTATCGCCCACAGGATGGGTATGGGGTGACTACCACCCACAGGATGGGTATGGGGTGACTACCACCCACAGGATGGGTATGGGGTGACTACCACCCACAGGATGGGTATGGGGTGACTACCACCCACAGGATGGGTATGGGGTGACTACCACCCACAGGATGGATATGGGGTGACTACCGCCCACAGGATGGGTAGAGTATATGGAGAGTAAAAGAAAGTGGTGAGAGAGTACAAAAGGAGAGCAGATGATAGAATGGGCTGTAAGCCTTCTCCCTGAAAGCTGGCTGCCTTGGATCAACGTTTAGCATTGTGCTAGGCGCCAAGATATTGGTCCAGTGTGGTGAGAATGGTATAGGATTGCGTACCTTGTTCCAAGGTTCGTAGGTTCGAGTCTCCTTCAGCCAGAGATCAGTGTTTGTGTATATATATATATATATATATATATATATATATATATATATATATATATATATATATATATATATATATTTTATTTTATTATCACACCGGCCGATTCCCACCAAGGCAGGGTGGCCCGAAAAAGAAAAACTTTCACCATCATTCACTCCATCACTGTCTTGCCAGAAGGGTGCTTTACACTACAGTTTTTAAACTGCAACATTAACACCCCTCCTTCAGAGTGCAGGCACTGTACTTCCCATCTCCAGGACTCAAGTCCGGCCTGCCGGTTTCCCTGAATCCCTTCATAAATGTTACTTTGCTCACACTCCAACAGCACGTCAAGTATTAAAAACCATTTGTCTCCATTCACTCCTATCAAACACGCTCACGCATGCCTGCTGGAAGTCCAAGCCCCTCGCACACAAAACCTCCTTTACCCCCTCCCTCCAACCCTTCCTAGGCCGACCCCTACCCCGCCTTCCTTCCACTACAGACTGATACACTCTTGAAGTCATTCTGTTTCGCTCCATTCTCTCTACATGTCCGAACCACCTCAACAACCCTTCCTCAGCCCTCTGGACAACAGTTTTGGTAATCCCGCACCTCCTCCTAACTTCCAAACTACGAATTCTCTGCATTATATTCACACCACACATTGCCCTCAGACATGACATCTCCACTGCCTCCAGCCTTCTCCTCGCTGCAACATTCATCACCCACGCTTCACACCCATATAAGAGCGTTGGTAAAACTATACTCTCATACATTCCCCTCTTTGCCTCCAAGGACAAAGTTCTTTGTCTCCACAGACTCCTAAGTGCACCACTCACTCTTTTTCCCTCATCAATTCTATGATTCACCTC
Organism: Cherax quadricarinatus; assembly: GCF_038502225.1. Lineage (NCBI taxonomy): Eukaryota > Metazoa > Arthropoda > Malacostraca > Decapoda > Parastacidae > Cherax > Cherax quadricarinatus. The sequence goes on from NC_091319.1 coordinate 39,063,886, forward strand.
ATCTTTCATAGACCCATCCGCTGACACGTCCACTCCCAAATATCTGAATACGTTCACCTCCTCCATACTCTCTCCCTCCAATCTGATATTCAATCTTTCATCACCTAATCTTTTTGTTATCCTCATAACCTTACTCTTTCCTGTATTCACCTTTAATTTTCTTCTTTTGCACACCCTACCAAATTCATCCACCAATCTCTGCAACTTCTCTTCAGAATCTCCCAAGAGCACAGTGTCATCGGCAAAGAGCAGCTGTGACAACTCCCACTTTGTGTGTGATTCTTTATCTTTTAACTCCACGCCTCTTGCCAAGACCCTCGCATTTACTTCTCTTACAACCCCATCTATAAATATATTAAACAACCACGGTGACATCACACATCCTTGTCTAAGGCCTACTTTTACTGGGAAAAAATTTCCCTCTTTCCTACATACTCTAACTTGAGCCTCACTATCCTCGTAAAAACTCTTCACTGCTTTCAGTAACCTACCTCCTACACCATACACTTGCAACATCTGCCACATTGCCCCCCTATCCACCCTGTCATACGCCTTTTCCAAATCCATAAATGCCACAAAGACCTCTTTAGCCTTATCTAAATACTGTTCACTTATATGTTTCACTGTAAACACCTGGTCCACACACCCCCTACCTTTCCTAAAGCCTCCTTGTTCATCTGCTATCCTATTCTCCGTCTTACTCTTAATTCTTTCAATTATAACTCTACCATACACTTTACCAGGTACACTCAACAGACTTATCCCCCTATAATTTTTGCACTCTCTTTTATCCCCTTTGCCTTTATACAAAGGAACTATGCATGCTCTCTGCCAATCCCTAGGTACCTTACCCTCTTCCATACATTTATTAAATAATTGCACCAACCACTCCAAAACTATATCCCCACCTGCTTTTAACATTTCTATCTTTATCCCATCAATCCCGGCTGCCTTACCCCCTTTCATTTTACCTACTGCCTCACGAACTTCCCCCACACTCACAACTGGCTCTTCCTCACTCCTACAAGATGTTATTCCTCCTTGCCCTATACACGAAATCACAGCTTCCCTATCTTCATCAACATTTAACAATTCCTCAAAATATTCCTTCCATCTTCCCAATACCTCTACCTCTCCATTTAATAACTCTCCTCTCCTATTTTTAACTGACAAATCCATTTGTTCTCTAGGCTTTCTTAACTTGTTAATCTCACTCCAAAACTTTTTCTTATTTTCAACAAAATTTGTTGATAACATCTCACCCACTCTCTCATTTGCTCTCTTTTTACATTGCTTCACCACTCTCTTAACTTCTCTCTTTTTCTCCATATACTCTTCCCTCCTTGCATCACTTCTACTTTGTAAAAACTTCTCATATGCTAACTTTTTCTCCCTTACTACTCTCTTTACATCATCATTCCACCAATCGCTCCTCTTCCCTCCTGCACCCACTTTCCTGTAACCACAAACTTCTGCTGAACACTCTAACACTACATTTTTAAACCTACCCCATACCTCTTCGACCCCATTGCCTATGCTCTCATTAGCCCATCTATCCTCCAATAGCTGTTTATATCTTACCCTAACTGCCTCCTCTTTTAGTTTATAAACCTTCACCTCTCTCTTCCCTGATGCTTCTATTCTCCTTGTATCCCATCTACCTTTTACTCTCAGTGTAGCTACAACTAGAAAGTGATCTGATATATCTGTGGCCCCTCTATAAACATGTACATCCTGAAGTCTACTCAACAGTCTTTTATCTACCAATACATAATCCAACAAACTACTGTCATTTCGCCCTACATCATATCGTGTATACTTATTTATCCTCTTTTTCTTAAAATATGTATTACCTATAACTAAACCCCTTTCTATACAAAGTTCAATCAAAGGGCTCCCATTATCATTTACACCTGGCACCCCAAACTTACCTACCACACCCTCTCTAAAAGTTTCTCCTACTTTAGCATTCAAGTCCCCTACCACAATTACTCTCTCACTTGGTTCAAAGGCTCCTATACATTCACTTAACATCTCCCAAAATCTCTCTCTCTCCTCTGCATTCCTCTCTTCTCCAGGTGCATACACGCTTATTATGACCCACTTCTCGCATCCAACCTTTACTTTAATCCACATAATTCTTGAATTTACACATTCATATTCTCTTTTCTCCTTCCATAACTGATCATTTAACATTACTGCTACCCCTTCCTTTGCTCTAACTCTCTCAGATACTCCAGATTTAATCCCATTTATTTCCCCCCACTGAAACTCTCCTACCCCCTTCAGCTTTGTTTCGCTTAGGGCCAGGACATCCAACTTCTTTTCATTCATAACATCAGCAATCATCTGTTTCTTGTCATCCGCACTACATCCACGCACATTTAAGCAACCCAGTTTTATAAAGTTTTTCTTCTTCTCTTTTTTAGTAATTGTATACAGGAGAAGGGGTTACTAGCCCATTGCTCCCGGCATTTTAGTCGCCTCATACGACACGCATGGCTTACGGAGGAAAGATTCTTTTCCACTTCCCCATGGACAATAGAAGAAATAAAAAAGAACAAGAGCTATTTAGAAAAAGGAGAAAAACCTAGATGTATGTATATATATATATGCATGTGCGTGTCTGTGAAGTGTGACCAAAGTGTAAGTAGGAGTAGCAAGATATCCCTGTTATCTTAGCGTGTTTATGAGACAGAAAAAGAATATATATATATATATATATATATATATATATATATATATATATATATATATATATATATATATATGTCGTGCCGAATAGGCAGAACTTGCGATCTTGGTTTAAATAGCAACGCTCATCTTGCCATATAGGATAAGTGAAAATTTGTGTATGGAATAATTTCGCCAAAATCATTCAGAACCTAACGAAAAAAATATATTTCACTGTGTTTGTTTAGTATTAAATTATTGTAAACAAATCTAAAACATATTTAGTTGGGTTAGGCTAAAATAAATTATTCTTGTTATAATAAGGTTAGGTAAGTTTCTAAGATTCTTTTGGTGCAAAATTAAATTTTTTTACATTATCATTAATGAAAAAAATATATCTTTAAACGTATAAGAGGAAATTTTAGAAAGGACTTAATTTTAAATGAGTTCTTGCTAATTGACCAGTTTTACATATTCGGCACGACATATATATATATATATATATATATATATATATATATATATATATATATATATATATATATATATATATATATATATATATATATATATATATTGGGTAGTAGGTTGGTAGACAGCAACCGCTCAGGGAGGTACTACCTTCCTGCTAAGTGAAGGTAAGTGTATTTGTTTTACACGATGGTAGGATTGCTGCTGTCTCTTTTCTCTCATATACATGCAAGATTTCAGGTACGTCTTGCTACTGTTACTTACACTTAGGTCACACTACACATGCACGTACAAGCATAAATATATACACTGCTCTGGGTTTTCTTCTATTATCTTACTAGTTCTTGTTCTATTTTATATTCTCTTATCTCTTATCTCTATGCGTGTCGTATGAGGCGACTAACATACCGGAAGCAAGAGGCTAGTATGTCGTGCCGAATAAGCACAACTAGTCAATTAGCAAGAATTCTAAAATTTTCTCTTGTACGTTTAAAGATATTTTTTTCCTTTATGTTAAGGTAAAAGTAATAATTTTGTTCCAAAAGATCCATAGAAAACTTACCTAACCTTATTATAACAAACGCAATTTAATTCAGCCTACTCCAACTAAATATATTTGAAATAAATTTACAATAATTTAAAAATGAATAAACACAATGAAATATATTTTTTTTTCGTTATGTTCAGAATAATTTTTGGTGAAATTACTGCATACACAAATTTTCGCTTGTCTTATTTGGCAAAAAGAGCATTGTTATTTTAGCAAAAATCGCAGGTTTTACCTATGCGGCACGACACATATATATAGTAGTAGTATGGGTAGTGAGGGGGGGGGGGGTGAAGAGAGATGGGATATTTTTAAAAATGCAGTATTAGAATATGGGGCAGAAATTTGTGGTTATAGTATGGGTGGGTGCAGGAGGAAAGAGGAATGATTGGTGGAATGATGAAGTAAAGGGCGTCATAAAAGAGAAAAAGTTAGCGTATGAGAGATGTACAAAGCAGAAGTGTTATAAGAAGAGTAGAGTATATGGAGAGGTGAAGAGAGTGGTGAGAGAGTGCAAAAGGAGAGCAAATGATAGAGTGGGAGTGGCACTGTTAACAAATTTTGCTGAGAATAAGAAAAAAAATTGAAGTGAAATAAAAAATTTAAGAAAGCCATGGGAATGAAAGGAGTTGGTAAGTAAAGGAGTTAGTAGGTGGGGAGCTGAAGGTATTGGGTAGATGGGGAAAACATTTTGAGGAACTTTTAAATATTGATTAAAAAAGGGAGGCAGTAATTTCATTCACTGGCCAGAGAGGAATAAAATCTTTTTGGAGTGAAGAAGAGCAGGATGTGAGTGTGGGGGAGGTGCGTGAGGCATTACGTAGAAAGAAAGGGGGTAAAGCAGCTGGAACTGACGGGATCATGCCAGAAATGTTAAAAGCTGGGGAAGGGGGGATGTAGTTTTGGAGTGGTTGGCATTTTTGTATAATAAATATATGAAAGAGGGGAAGATGACTAGGAATTGGAACAGAGCATGTATTGTTTCTTTATGTAAAGTGAAGGGAGACAAAAGAGAGTGCAAAAATTATAGGGGAATAAGTTTCTGAGTATACCAGGTAAAGTGAATGGCAGGGTTATTATTGAAAGAATTAATGGTAAGACAGAGAGTAGGATTGCAGATAAACAAGGAGGCTTTAGAATGGGTAGGGAATGTGTAGATCAGATGTTTACATTGAAGCATATATGTGAATAGTATTTGAATAAAGGGAGGGAAGTTTTCTTTGTATGTATTTATAGATTTAGAAAAGGCTTATGATAGAGTAGCTAGGGGAGCAATGTAGCAGATGTTGTAAGTGTATAGAAGAGGTAGTAAGTTACTAAATGCTGTAAAGAGCTTTTATGAGGATAGTGAGGGTCAGGTTAAGGTGTGTAGGAGAGAGGAAGATTACTCACCAGTAAAGTAGATCTTAGACAGGGATGTATAATAACACCATAGCTATTTAACATATTTATAGATGGTGTTGTAAAAGAAGTAAATGCTAGGGTCTTGTGGTGAGGGGTGGGATTAAATTATGGGAATCAATTACAAAATGGGAGTTAACACAGTTACGTTTTGCTGATGATTCTGTGTTTTTGGGAAATACTAAAGAAAAGTTGCAAAGGTTAGTGGACGAATTTGTGAGGGTGTATGAAGGTAGAGGGCTGAAGGTGAACATAGATAATAGTAAGGAGATGAGGGCATCAATCGATTTAGATTACGAAAAATTGGATATCACATTGGAGAAAGGGAATACGGAAGAAATGAATGTTTTCAGGTATATGGAAGTTGACTTGTCAGCGGATGGGTTTATGAAGGATAAGGTTAACTATAAAATTGATGAAGGACAACGGATGAAGGATATAGGCGATTGTATAGGAGTGCACAAAGCAACGCATGTAACTTTACCTGCTTTTCTGTCTTCGTGTTTGGTTTTCAGTGCATTAGTCAAGAAGATTGTCCCCGAACGATTGAGAGACGTGGTAGGAGCTCAAGACCCAGGTTTACTGAAGCAGCGATGCAGTGGGACACCCGCGCAGACTCCTCCAGTAGACCAGCTCCTCCCAAAGAGCACAAACTATATATATATATATATATATATATATATATATATATATATATATATATATATATATATATATATATATATATATATGTCGTGCCGAATAGGCAGAACTTGCGATCTTGGCTTAAATAGCAAAGCTCATCTTGCCATATAGGACAAGTGAAAATTTGTGTATGCAATAATTTCGCCAAAATCATTTTCAACCTAACGAAAAAAAAATATTTGATTGTGTTTGTTTAGTATTAAATTATTGCAAACGTATTTAAAATATATTTAATTGGATTAGGCTAAAATAAATTGCTCTTGTTACAATAAGGTTAGGTAAGTTTTCTAAGATTCTTTTGGTGCAAAATTAAAAATTTTTACATTAACATTAATGAAAAAAATATATCTTTAAACGCATAAGAGAAAATTTCAGAAAGGACTTAATTTTAAATGAGTTCTTGCTAATTGACCAGTTTTACACATTCGGCACGACATATATATATATATATATATATATATATATATATATATATATATATATATATATATATATATATATATATATATATATATATATATATATATATATATATATGTCGTGCCGAATAGGCAGAACTTGCGATCTTGGCTTAAATAGCAACGTTCATCTTGCCATATAGGACAAGTGAAAATTTGTGTATGCAATAATTTCGCCAAAATCATTCTGAACCTAACGAAAAAAAACAATATTTCACTGTGTTTGTTTAGTATTAAATTATTGTAAACAAATCTAAAATATATTTAGTTGGGTTAGGCTGCAATAAATTGCGCTTGTTATAATAAGGTTAGGTAAGTTTTCTAAGTTCCTTTTGGTGCAAAATTAAAAATTTTTGCATCATCATTAATGAAAAAAATATATATAGAAAGGACTTAATTTTAAATGAGTTCTTGCTAACTGACCAGTTTTACATATTCAGCACGACATATATATAAACATATATATATATATATATATATATATATATATATATATATATATATATATATATATATATATATATATATATATATATATATATATATATATATGTATATATATATACAAAAGTGTATGGTAGAGTTATTATTGAAAGAATTAAGAGTAAGACGGAGAATAGGATAGCAGATGAACAAGGAGGCTTTAGGAAAGGTAGGGGGTGTGTGGACCAGGTGTTTACAGTGAATCATATAAGTGAACAGTATTTAGATAAGGCTAAAGAGGTCTTTGTGGCATTTATGTATTTGGAAAAGGCGTATGACAGGGTGGATAGGGGGGCAATGTGGCAGATGTTGCAAGTGTATGGTGTAGGAGGTAGGTTACTGAAAGCAGTGAAGAGTTTTTACGAGGATAGTGAGGCTCAAGTTAGAGTATGTAGGAAAGAGGGAAATTATCTCCCAGTAAAAGTAGGCCTTAGACAAGGATGTGTGATGTCACCGTGGTTGTTTAATATATTTATAGATGGGACTGTAAGAGAAGTAAATGCGAGGGTCTTGGCAAGAGGCGTGGAGTTAAAAGATAAAGAATCACACATAAAGAGGGAGTTGTCACAGTTGCTCTTTGCTGATGACACTGTGTTCTTGGGAGATTCTGAAGAGAAGTTGCAGAGATTGGTGGATGAATTTGGTAGGGTGTGCAAAAAAAAGAAAATTGAAAGTGAATACAGGAAAGAGTAAGGTATGAGGATAACAAAAAGATTAGGTGATGAAAGATTGGATATCAGATTGGAGGGAGAGAGTATGGAGGAGGTGAATGTATTCAGATATTTGGGAGTGGACGTGTCAGCGGATGAGTCTATGAAAGATGAGGTGAATCATAGAATTGATGATTGGAAAAGGGTGAGTGGTGCACTTAGGAGTCTGTGGAGACAAAGAACTTTGTCCTTGGAGGCAAAGAGGGAAATGTATGAGAGTATAGTTTTACCAACTCTCTTATATGGGTGTGAAGCATGGGTGATGAATGTTGCAGCGAGGTGAAGGCTGGAGGCAGTGGAGATGTCATGTCTGAGGGCAATGTGTGGTGTGAATATAATGCAGAGAATTCGTAGTTCGGAAGTTAGGAGGAGGTGCGGGATTACCAAAACTGTTGTCCAGAGGGCTGAGGAAGGGTTGTTGAGGTGGTTCGGACATGTAGAGAGAATGGAGCGAAACAGAATGACTTCAAGAGTGTATCAGTCTGTAGTGGAAGGAAGGCGGGGTAGGGGTCGGCCTAGGAAAGGTTGGAGGGAGGGGGTAAAGGAGGTTTTGTGTGCGAGGGGCTTGGACTTCCAGCAGGTATACGTGAGTGTGTTTGATAGGAGTGAATGGAGACAAATGGTTTTTAATACTTGACGTGCTGTTGGAGTGTGAGCAAAGTAACATTTATGAAGGGGTTCAGGGAAACCGCCAGGCCGAACTTGAGTCCTGGAGATGGGAAGTACAGTACCTGCACTCTGAAGGAGGGGTGTTAATGTTGCAGTTTAAAAACTGTAGTGTAAAGCACCCTTCTGGTAAGACAGTGATGGAGTGAATGATGGTGAAAGTTTTTCTTTTTCGGGCCACCCTGCCTTGGTGGGAATCGGCCAGTGTGATAATATAATATATATATATATATATATATATATATATATATATATATATATATATATATATATATATATATATATATATATATATATATATATATATATATATATATATGCACCTGGAGAAGAGATAAGTGTAGAGGACAGAGAGAGATTTTGGGAAATGTTGAGTGAATGCAAGGGGAGTTTTCAACCAAGTGTGAGAGTACTTGTGGTTGGGGATTTCAATGCTAAAGTGGGTAATAATGTTGTGGAGGGAGTAGTAGGTAAATTTGGGGCGCCAGGGGTAAATGTAAATTGGGAGCCTTGAACTGATCTATGTGTAGAAAGAGATTTGGTAATAAGTAACATATTTTATGAAGAAGATTATAAATAAATATACAAGGTATGATGTAGCACGTAATGAAAGTAGTTTGTTAGATTATGTATTGGTGGATAAATGGTTGATGGGTAGGCTCCAGGATGTACATGTTTATAGTGGGGCAACTGATATATCGGATCATTATTTAGTTGTAGCTACAGTTAGAGTAGGAGGTAGATGGGACAAGTGGAAGGTGGCAACAACAAGTAGGAGGGAAGTGAAAGTGTATAAACTAAGGGAGGAGGAAGTTCGGGTGAGATATAAGCGACTATTGGCAGAAAGGTCGGCTAGTGCGAAGATTAGTAGTGGGGGGGTTGAAGAGGGTTGAATGAGTTTTAAAAATGTAGTATTAGAATGTGGGGCAGAAGTTTTGGTTATTGGAGGGTGGGGGCAGGAGGAAAGAGGAGTGATTGGTGGAATGATGAAGTAAAGGGTGTGATAAAAGAGAAAAAGTTAGCTTATGAGAGGTTTTTACAAAGCAGAAGTGTTATATGAAGAGCAGAGTATATGGAGAGTAAAAGAAAGGTGAAGTGAGTGGTGAGAGAGTGCAAAAGGAGAGCAGATGATGGAATGGGAGAGGCACTGTCAAGAAATTTTAATGAAAATAAGAAATAATTTTGGAGTGAGTTAAACAAGTTAAGAAAGTCTTGGGAACGTATGAATTTGTCAGTTAAAAACAGAGTAGGGGAGTTAGTAGATAGTTGAGGAAGAAAGGAAGGCGGTAATTTCATGCACTGGCCAGGGAGGTATACCATCATTTAGGAGTGAAGAAGAGCAGAATGCAAGTGGGGGGCGGGTACGTGAGGCATTACGTAGAATGAAAGGGGGTAAAACAGCTGGAACTGATGGGATCATGACAGAAATGTTAAAAGCAGGGGGAGATATAGTGTTGGAGTGGTTGGTACTTTTGTTCAATAAATGTATGAAAGAGGGGAAGGTACCTAGGGATTCGCGGAGAGCATGTATAGTCCCTTTATGTAAAGGGAAAGGGGACAAAAGAGATTGTAAAAAATATTGAGGAATAAGTTTGCTGAGTATACCAGGAAAAGTGTTCGGTAGGGTTAGAATTGAAAGCATTAGAGGAAAGACAGAATGTAGGATTGCACATGAGCAAGGAGGTTTCAGAGTGGGTAGGGGATGTGTAGATCAAGTGTTTACATTGAAGCATATATGTGAACAGTATTTAGATAAAGGGAGGGAAGTTTTTATTGCATTTATGGATTTAGAAAAGGCATATGATAGAGTGGATAGAGGAGCAATGTGGCAGATGTTGCAAGTATATGGAATAGGTGGTAAGTTATTAAATGCTGTAAAGAGTTTTTATGAGGATAGTGAGGCTCAGGTTAGGGTGTGTAGAAGAGAGGGCGACTACTTCCCGGTAAAAGTAGGTCTTAGACAGGGATGTGTAATGTCACCATGGTTGTTTAATATATTTATAGATGGGGTTGTAAAAGAAGTAAATGCTAGGGTGTTCGGGAGAGGGGTGGGATTAAATTATGGGGAATCAAATACAAAATGGGAATTGACACAGTTACTTTTTGTTGATGATACTGTACTTATGGGAGATTCTAAAGAAAAAATGCAAAGGTTAGTGGATGAGTTTGGGAGTGTGTGTAAAGGTAGAAAGTTGAAAGTGAACATAGAAAAGAGTAAGGTGATGAGGGTATAAAATGATTTAGATAAAGAAAAATTGGATATCAAATTGGGGAGGAGGAGTATGGAAGAAGTGAATGTTTTCAGATACTTAGGAGTTGATGTGTCGGCGGATGGATTTATGAAGGATGAGGTTAATCATAGAATTGATGAGGGAAAAAAGGTGAGTGGTGCATTGAGGTATATATGGAGTCAAAAAACGTTATCTATGAAGGCAAAGAAGGGAATTTATGAAAGTATAATAGTACCAACACTCTTATATGGGTGTGAAGCTTGGGTTGTGAATGCAGCAGCGAGGAGGCGGTTGGAGGCAGTGGAGATGTCCTGTCTAAGGGCAATGTGTGGTGTGAATATTATGCAGAAAATTAGGAGTGTGGAAATTAGGAGAAGGTGTGGAGTTAATAAAAGTATTAGTCAGAGGGCTGAAGAGAGGTTGTTGAGGTGGTTTGGTCATTTAGAGAGAATGGATAAAGTAAAATGACATGGACAGCATTTAAATCTGTAGGAGAAGAAAGATGGGGGAGGGGTCGTCCTCGAAAAGGTTGGAAGGAAGGGGTAAGGGAGGTTTTGTGGGCTTGGACTTCCAGCAGGCGTGCATGAGCGTGTTCAATAGGAGTGAATGGAGACGAATGGTATTTGGGACCTGACGATTTGTTGGAGTGTGAGCAGGGTAATATTTAGTGAAGGGATTCAGGGAAACCGGTTATTTTTATTTAACCGGACTTGAGTCCTGGAAATGGGAAGTACAATGTCTGCACTTTAAAGGAGGGTTCGGGATATTGGCAGTTTTGAGGGATATGTTGTGTATCTTTATACGTATATGCTTCTAAACTGTTGTGTTCTGAGCACCTCTGCAAAAACAGTGATTATGTGTGAGTGAGGTGAAAGTGTTGAACGATGAAGAAAGCATTTTCTTTTTGGGGATTTTCTTTCTTTTTCGGTCACCCTGCCTCGGTGGGAGACGGCCGACTTGTTGAAAAAAAAAATTATAATATACATACATATATATATATATATATATATATATATATATATATATATATATATATATATATATATATATATATATATATATATATATATATATATATATATATATATATATAATATATATATATATATATATATATATATATATATAAATATATATAACTATATATATATATATATATATATATATATATATATATATATATATATATATATATATATATATATATATATATATATATATATTTATGTATATGTAGGTATATATATATTTATTTATATGTATATATATATATATATATTTATATATATATATATGTATATATATTTATATATATATATATATATATATATATATATATATATATATATATATATATATATATATATATATAAATATATTTATATATATATATATATATATATATATATATATATATATATATATATATATATATATATAATATATATACATTTATATATATATATATATATATATATATATATATATATATATATATATATACAAATTTATATATATATATATATATATATATATATATATATATATATATATATAATGTATATATATATACATATATATATATATATATATATATATATATATATATATATATATATATATATATATATATATATATATATATATATATATATATATATATATATATATATATATATATATATATATATATATATATATATATATATATATATATATATATATATATATATATATATATATATATATTTATATATATATATATATATATATATATATATATATATATATATATATATATATATATATGCAAAACAACTACTGTGAAACAATAGAGAAATTCCAAGCGCTTTCGTGACTACTCACATTATCAATGAACAATGAAAGTAAAGCATCAAAGGAGAGTATATAAAGGGGTAGCCCACACCTCACTATCAAATCCCACAACAAAGAAACACCTGACGCGAGACAGCAGGCCCGCCGGCCGAACTAGACAGGTCCTTCACACAACCCACCAACAAACTATTCTACCCAAGAAATAAGAAATTTGAAAAATTATTATTTGTCCAATGTATTATTAAACTCTTCAAAAATTCTATTAATTATAAATGGATCTAATTTATATAAACCAAAGGAAATATTCATATTATTGTCAAAACTGTTTTTTATGAAACAAGATTCAATTATATTCCTGTCGACCATGGACTTGCTTGATACTACTTTCTCAACTTTTTGAAAATCAATTGGGTGGTTAAAATCTCTTACATGAATAAATAGAGCATTGGAATCTTGTCCAGTTCTAATGCTATATTTACGTTGTTTTATTCTTAGTTCGAGATTTTTACCAGATTGACCGTAATAACTTTATCGCAAATTTTACAAGGAATCTTGTAGACACATCCATCAGCATTTTGGAAGGAATTCTTTATCAATGGTAAATCATAATTAACAATGATAAATCATAATTAACGAGTTCTTCAGATAAGAAACTTAATAAATCATCAACAGGAACTTTCGTAAACAAGGAAGTAACATCAAAACTAACAATGTTAAAATCATTTAAGTCAGTCAAGGATGTTGATGTTGCTTCCTTGTTTACGAAAGTTCCTGTTGATGATTTATTAAGTTTCTTATCTGAAGAACTCGTTAATTATGATTTAACATTGCCAGTTCCTTCTATCATTAAACTTATTAAGCTTTTCATTGTTGATGAAAAAATTTGTATTTAATGATAAGTTTTACACTCAGAAGTTTGGTATGGCAATGGGAAATCCTCTTTCACCTGTTTTTAGTAACCTATACATGGAATTTTTTTGAAACAAGGTTGCTTAACACAATCCTCCCTAATAGAGCTAAATGGTTCAGATATGTTGATGATATTTTGTGTCTTATGCTCAAAAATGTAGATATACACCATTTCCTTGGCAAATTAAATAGCTTAGCCCATTCTATAAATTTTACTGTTGAATTTGAAGAAAATAACTCATTGCCTTTTCTAGATATTTTAATTATTAAGGGTAAAAATTAATTCAATTTTAAAATTTACAGAAAACCTGCAAATAACTGTTCCTATGTCCACTACTATTCTTCCCATCATGATAGAGTTAAACTGTCTGCTTTCTCATCAATGTTTTTGAGAGCTTTACGAATTTGTAGTCCAGAGTTCATAGATGAGGAAATATCCAAAATTTATGAAATAGGTAATGATTTGAAATACCCAAGAAATGTAATTGATAAATCTTTTAAAGTTGCTAGAAATACTTTTTACAATCCAAAAAGGGACAACCAGCCTTATTCAACTAAAAATATGTTGGTTCTCCCTTACCATGAAAACTTGGTTGATATGCCTTCTCTTCATAAGACTTTTAATATTAAAGTTGTATTCAAAAATCTTGATACAGTAAAAAAAACTTTTGAAAAAGAATTCCCCTCAAAATGCTGATGGATGTGTCTATAAGATTCCTTGTAAAATTTGCGATAAAGATTATTACGGTCAAACTGGTAAAAATCTCGAACTAAGATTAAAACAACATAAATATAGCATTAGAACTGGACAAGATTCCAATGCTCTATTTATTCATGTAAGAGATTTTAACTATCCAATTGATTTTCAAAAAGTTCAGAAAGTAGTATCAAGCAAGTCCATGGTCGACAGGAATATAATTGAATCTTGTTTCATAAAAAGCAGTTTTGACAATAATATGAATATTTCCTTTGGTTTATATAAATTAGATCCATTTATAATTAATAGAATTTGGGAAGAATTTAATAATACATTGGACAAATAATAATTTTTTAAATTTCTTATTTCCTGGGTAGAATAGTTTGTTGGTGGGTTATGCGAAGGATCTGTCTAGTTCGGCCGGCGGGCCTGCTGTCTCGCGTCAGGTGTTTCTTTGTTGTGGGATCTGATAGTGAGGTGTGGGCTACCCCTTTATATACCTTCCTTTGATGCTTTACTTTCATTGTTCCTTGATAATGTGAGTAGTCAGGAAAGCGCTTGGAACTTCCCTATTCTTTCACAGTGGTTGTTTTGCATATTCTGAAATCACCTGTTTACTGTGATCTTATTGCATATATATATATATATATATATATATATATATATATATATATATATATATATATATATATATATATATATATATATATATATTGTTTTTTTACAACAAACCGGCCGTATCCCACCAAGGCAGGGTGACCGAAAAAGAAAAACGAAAGTTTATCTTTTTAAATTTAGTAATTTATACAAGAGAATGGGTTACTAGCCCCTTGCTCCTGGTATTCTAGTCGCCTCTAACAACACGCTTAGCTTACGGAGGAAGAGTTCTGTTCCACTTCCCTATGGAGATAAGAGGAAATAAAAAAGAACAAGAACTTATAAGAAATTAGAAGAAAACCCAGAGGGGTGTGTACATATATGCTTGTACATGAATGTGTAGTGTGACCTCAGTGTAAGTAGAAGTAGCAAGACGTACCTGAAACCTTGTATGTTGATGAGACAGAAAAATGGACACCAGCAATCCTACCATCATGTAAAACAATTACAGGCTTTCGTTTTACACTCACTTGGCAGGACGGTAGGACCTCCCTGGGCAGTTGCTGTCTACCAACCTACTACATAGGATATATATATATATATATATATATATATATATATATATATATATATATATATATATATATATATATATATATATATGTATGTATGTATGTATACATATGGTCGACAGGAATATAATTGAATCTTGTTTCATAAAAAGCAGTTTTGACAATAATATGAATATTTCCTTTGGTTTATATAAATTAGATCCATTTATAATTAATAGAATTTGGGAAGAATTTAATAATACACTGGACAAATAATAATTTTTAAATTTTCTTGGGTAGAATAGTTTGTGGGTGAGTTGTGCAAAGGACCTATCCAAGTTGGGTCGGCGCGCGTCAGGTGTTTAACCGTTGTGGGATCTGATAGTGAGGTGCTGGCCAGACCCCTTATATAGCTTCTTTGGATGCTTTACTTTCATAGTTCCTTGATAATGTGAGTAGTCATGAAAGCGCTTGGAATTTCTCTGTTCTTTCAGAGTGGTTGTTTTGTATATATATATATATATATATATATATATATATATATATATATATATATATATATATATATATATATATATATATATATATATATATATGTATATATACACGTTTATATTATATATATATATATATATATATATATATACATATATATATACATTTATATATATATTTATATATATATATATATATATATATTTATATATATATATTATATATATATATATATATATATATATATATATATATATATATATATATAAGATCACAGTAAACAGGTGATATAACAATATGCAAAACAACCACTGTGTAAAAATAGCGGAATTCCAAGCAGTTTCGTGCTTTCTCGTATTATCAATGAAGTTGATAATACGATGGATGGTTAAAATGGATAGTTAAAATTCCTCACATGAATTAACAAAGCATTAGAAACTTGTCCAGTTCTAATGCTATATTTATGTTGTTTTAATCTTAGTTCAAGACGTTTACCAGTTTGACCGTAATAAACTTTATCACATATTTGACAAGGAATCTTATAGACACATCCGTCAGCATTTTCGTAGGATTTTTGTTTTATCAAAAGTTTTTAAACTGAATCAAGATTTTTAAATACAACAAGTCTTAAGTAGAAAAGTCATATCAACCAAGTTTTCTTTGTAAGGGAGAACCAACATATTTTTAGTTGAATAAGATTGGTTGTCCTTTTTTGAATTGAAAAATATTTCTGTCAATTTTAAAGGATTTACCATTAAGTTTTTTGGGTGTTTTAGATCATTAGTGATAGAATGGGAAGCTGACGATAGAAATATTCGGTGAGAGAAGAAACGTTTAAAATTGAGAGAAATGTTTTGTGTGTGACAGTAGAGATGCGCCTGCTGGCAAGTCTTTACTGCCTACACGCACTGACCATCAATATCCCTCATGTTGTGCGAGCTCTTGCTATTTTCTTCGTTCTAATTGCTAGCTGGTTCTGCTTGTGAGATATTGTACAGGAACTTGCTACTGCTGGGCTAGATAGCGCTGGAGCGGTCGTGTCTGTTTTATAAATATGAGATAAATGGTCCATAATACGAACGATCGATAAAGACTGAAGTGCAGCATTGTGTCTTCCTTTATTGACAACGTTCAGCCCACGCAGTGGTCTTCTACCATGTATTTACTGGCTCCTCACACTTTATATATATATATATATATATATATATATATATATATATATATATATATATATATATATATATATATATTTATATATATATATATATATATATAAACAATGATCTCTGGCTGAAGGAGACTCGAACCTACAAACCTTGGAACAAGGTACGCAGTGCTATACCAATCTACCCACACTGGACAATTCCTTGGCGTGCAACTTGCGCTACACATTGATCCAAGCTTTCAGGGAGTAGGCTTACAGCTTTTCATCTCATCCCCTGCATGCATCAGCCTTACTAGAGATTTTAACAATGCAAGGAATTCGCAAGAGCAGGCGAAATATACACAAACACTGATCTCTGGCTGAAGGTGACTCGAACCTACGAACCTTGGAACAAGGTACGCAGTGCTATACCAATCTACCCACACTGGACAATACTTTGGCGTGTAGCATGCTCTGCACGTTGATCCAAGCTTTCAGGGAGTAGGCTTACGGCTTTTCATCTCATCCCCTGCATGCATCAGCCTTGCTAGAGATTTTAACAATGGTACAGCACTGCGTACCTTGTTCCAAGGTTCGTATTCGAATCTCCTTCAGCTAGAGATCAGTGTTTGTGTATATTTCTCCTGCTCTTGCGAATTCCTTATTTATATATATATATATATATATATATATATATATATATATATATATATATATATATATATATATATATATATATATATATATATATATATATATATATATATATAAATATATATATATATATATATATATATATATATATATATATATATATATATATATATATATATATTATTGTACGCACGGAACAAGTGGTATTGATCAATAACAACACTGCACTAGCCAAGGAGTTGAACCCATGCTGTTTTGGCCTCCCTCATGGTAAGAGAAAATGCATGACGCTTTAGACCACTAGTCTAGTAGTCTAAAGCATTAAGCTTTATACCTATGGGTAGAAGAGGTCGGTGATGGGAAGCCTCATGGAGGAGGAGGAGGAGTAGGCTGAGGTTGAGGGGTAAAACTGTATTCCTCCCCTTCCCCCTTCCCCACACAGACACGCATACACCGTGTGCTCGAGTTTCGACAATGGATTGTTTGTTCACTGTGTGTATAGTGTATATAGTGAATAGTAGATAGTATATGCTTAGCATGCGCATGTTATGCGCATAGCATGAGTAGTGTATAGCTGTATGTCGCTTATATTGGAGGGCTGTGCACAGAGCCTAGTGGTGTATAGCGACGTGTCGTGGGAGGGAGTGAGTGCCCTAATCCCCATCATCACACATCTTCCACACCTCCCTCTCCTCCACCGCCCACAATAAAGATGGGAGACCCCACACCACCTCCCACCACCACCATGAACCACATGTGGTATGTGCCATGTGCCATTTTCCCTGGGGTATGGCAGATGATGCAGCCAGCAAGCCAAAAAGCCAGGGAAACAGTGCACCAAACACTGAAAGAAGAGGCACATGTCAGGTGTGTGGAGAGTTTCGTGCACGCAACAGGGATGGCCTTATTCGTGCACACATTGGGTGTGCAGGATCAGATAGGCCCCCAGCAGACAGCAGCCCACAGCCTCCACAGGCAGAGGACAATTCCTCACTTGCGAAAACCTGCTGTATGGCTCATCAAAGGATGCCGCCTTTTCACACCTATGTGCTAATGACCTTAACCCCGCCCACGACCCCCGCCCACGCCAACCGCCTACGACCCCCGCCCACGACCCCCGCCCACGACCCCCCGCGCCCCCCCCCCCGCCCCCCCCGCCCGCGATGAAGAAGTTTCTTGGCAAGTGGTTCAGCTATGTTATAGAAGCCACAACACCGTAATTCACACAACCACCTGATAAACTACAGAAACTCAAGACTTATCGCCACAGAAGACAACACTCAAAACCGAAGAATCCTGGAATCATCACTTATTTCTATATCCGACAACTTCAACCAGAATAGTGGCTTCTATAACATAGCTGAACCACTTGCCAAGAAACTTCTTCATCGCTATCCCACATAAGAACACTGTAGAAGGTCTGCTCACAAACTTATCCAATCTCCTTTCTACGCTACCCAAGTTTTTAGACTCTATAACCCCACTCGGTACATCATCAGATGCAGCATTCTTCACCTGACCTCAGCCGGACTATAAATACTCGCGTTCCTTCCACCCCAGGTAGTTCTGTTTGTGACTTGAAAAAGCCCACTGTGTGGGCGAAACGTAGTCAATAAAGGATCACATTATACTGCATTTGTGTTTATATTGCCATTGTGTCGGTATTTTATACCATTTATTTCCAACCTTCTCTCTCTCCTCCTCCCCACCCTCCCGAACCCTCACACTCCAAAAAACACCTCACAATTTTCACTCATAACCCCCAATTTTTCTCGTTTTAACTATTTCATCAGAAACTCACCACAACACTTATAACCACTTTTCGATAAATTCACTAGTCACAATTTTACATATTACGAAGTTAATACGCACACACACCTCACTTTACTTTGAACACCTTCAAAACACTCTCAAAAATACCTTTGAACATTTCCAAACATCACTGAAAC
The DNA here is from genome assembly GCF_038502225.1 of Cherax quadricarinatus. Taxonomy (NCBI): domain Eukaryota; kingdom Metazoa; phylum Arthropoda; class Malacostraca; order Decapoda; family Parastacidae; genus Cherax; species Cherax quadricarinatus. Next base: position 39,083,042 of record NC_091319.1, read on the forward strand.
ACTTCCAAAATATCATTTTGAATACTCCCAAATAAGATTTGACAGCTCTAATTTATCTGCACTTACACATTTCATTAAATTACAACTCATCCCCCAAACTCCTCCCTCAGTCTCCAGACTTTGCAACATTATCACAAAAACTAACTCAAACACTTTACTTTGAACATCACCAAAAAACACCATCAATTACCTTTAAATACTCCAAAAACATCATTCGAACACCCCAAAATCACCTCTGAATACTCTCAGAACACCTTCATAAGTACTCTTGCACATCATTTGAACACCTTCAAAAACACCTTTGAACATTTCCAAACAACACTTAAATACTTCCAAAACACCATTTGAGTACTCCCAAATACACCACTGAATACTACTAAAACACCACTGAATACACTCAAAACACCACCAAAATCACCATAAACTAAGATCAACACCCACATCCCACAACACCCACAACCCACAACACCCACTTCCCACATCACCCACAACCCACATCACCCACATCACCCACACCCCACAACACACACAACCCACATCACCCACACCCCACAATTTTTTTCTCGTTTTAACTAATTTCATCAGAAAGTCACAACAACAACCCACAACTTATAACCACTTTTTCGGTATCTCTAGTTCTACAACAACACCCACAACCCACAACACCCACAACACCCACAACCCACAACACCAACACCCCACAATTTTTTCTCGTTTTAACTAATTTCACCAGAAAAAGGCACAACAACAACCCACTTATAACATCTTTTTCGGTATCTCTAGTTCGACAACAACACCCACAACACCCACATCCCACAACACCCACAACCCACATCACCCACATCCCACAACACACACATCCCACATCACCCACACCCCACAACACACAACCCACATCACCCACACCCCACAACACACACATCCCACATCACCCACACCCCACAACACACACATCCCACATCACCCACACCCCACAACACACACATCCCACATCACCCACACCCCACAACACACAACCCACATCACCCACACCCCACAACACACACAACCCACATCACCCACACCCCACAATTTTTTTCTCGTTTTAACTAATTTCATCAGAAAGTCACAACAACAACAACAACCCTCAACTTATAATCACACCTTTGAATAACCTCAAAACACCATTTGAGTACTCCCAAATACACCACTGAATACTACTAAAACACCACTGAATACACTCAAAACACCACCAAAATCACCATAAACTAAGATCAACACCCACATCCCACAACACCCACAACCCACAACACTCACATCCCACATCACCCACAACCCACATCACCAACATCCCACAATTTTTTCTCGTTTAACTAATTTCATCAGAAAAATACACAAATAACCCGCACATAAAAGAGAGAAGCTTACGACGACGTTTCGGTCCGACTTGGACCATTGACAAAGTCACACAAAGTATGACTTTGTCAATGGTTCAAGTCGGACCGAAACGTCGTCGTAAGCTTCTCTCTTTTATGTGCGGGTTATTTGTGTATTGTTCCAGTCACGGTATTGTGCCTTTTTGTTATTCATCAGAAAAAGTCACAAAAACAACCCACTTATATCATCTTTTTTTGGTATCTCTAGTTCGACTACATTACCCACAACCCTCATCAATTACCAATTTATTCACAATTTTTTTTCCCCTTCTTTTTACTGAATCTTAAATGTAATACACATTCCTCTTTACATTACTAAAATTCTAATAAAATCCTCTCCATACCCATGTCCTTGTATCCACATAAATTGATATTATACTCACAACAACTAATCTCACTACCCAACTATTGCGACATGTTTCAACACCCTCCATTCTTTTCCAATATATCATAACTTTTCAATTCTATAATTTCTTTTTAAAATATTCACACATTACCTTTATTTTCAGTAAAATCTCCCCATATTTCATTAAATTTCTAATACAACCCTCCCCATACCCCTCTCCATCTCACCCGCATTTCTTCACATCCACTCACCCATCTCCCAACACACCTCTTCTGAACACACACAAAAATCACATTTCACATCCACAAATGCATCTCATCACCCATCTCAAATCCACTAAAATCACTGTATCCAAGATATTCACAAAACTCTATGACCACCTAACACACACGGACACACACACACACACACACACACACACACACACACACACACACACACACACACACACACGCACACACACACACCTAACCTAACCTAACCTAACCTAACCGAACCTAACCTATCCTAACCTAACCCAACCTAACCTAACCTAACCTAACCTAACCTAACCTAACCTAACCTATCCTATCCTAACCTATCCTAACCAAACCTAACCTATCCTAACCTAACTTATCCTAACCTAACCTAACCTAACCTAACCTAACTTATCCTAACCTAACCTAACCTAACTTATCCTAACCTAACCTAACCTAACCTAACCGAACCGAACCGAACCTAACCTAACCTAACCTAACCTAACCTAACCTAACCTATCCTAACCTAACTTATCCTAACCTAACCTAACCTAACTTATCCTAACCTAACCTAACCTAACCTAACCGAACCTAACCTAACCTAACCTAACCGAACCTAACCTAACCTAACCTATCCTAACCTATCCTAACCTAACCTAACCTATCCTAACCTATCCTAACCTAACCTAACCTAACCTAACCTAACTTATCCTAACCTAACCTAACCTAACCTAACTTATCATAACCTAACCTAACCTAACCTAACCTAACTTATCCTAACCTAACCTAACCTAACCTAACCTAACCTAACCTAACCTAACCTAACCTAACCTAACCTAACTTATCCTAACCTATCCTAACCTAACCTAACTTAACCTAACCTAACCTAACCTAACCTAACCTAACCTAACCTAACCTAACTTATCCTAATCTATCCTAACCTAACCTAACCTAACCTAACCTAACCTAACCTAACTTATCCTAACCTAACCTAACCTAACCTAACCTAAAATAACCTAACCTAACTTATCCTAACCTTACCTAACCCAACCTAACCTAACCTAACCTAACTTATCCTACTCAAATCCACTAAAATCACTGTAACCAAGATATTCACAAAACTCTATGTCCACCTAACACACACACACACACACACACACACACACACACACACACATACACACACTGGAGGACAGAAGAGATAGGGGGGACATGATAACGACATACAAAATACTGAGAGGAATTGACAAGGTGGACAAAGACAGGATGTTCCAGAGATTGGACACAGTAACAAGGGAACACAGTTGGAAGCTGAAGACACAGATGAATCACAGGGATGTTAGGAAGTATTTCTTCAGCCACAGAGTAGTCAGTAAGTGGAATAGTTTGGGAAGCGATGTAGTGGAGGCAGGATCCATACATAGCTTTAAGCAGAGGTATGATAAAGCTCACGGCTCAGGGAGAGTGACCTAGTAGCGATCAGTGAAGAGGCGGGGCCAGGAGCTCGGACTCGACCCCCGCAACCTCAACTAGGTGAGTACAACTAGGTGAGTACACACACCTCACTTTACTTTGAACACCTTCAAAACACTCTCATACATCATTTGAGACCACCTTTTCTCAATATCTCTCATCCACAACCTTTATCATCTCACTACAGAACAACCCCAAGATTACTTCGAACACTCTCATAAATCATTTGAATACTCACATAAACACCTTTGAAAATTTCCAAACATCACTGAAGCACTTCCAAAATATCATTTTGATTACTCCCAAATAAGATTTATCATCTCTAATTTATCTACACTTACACATTTCATTAACTGAAATTACAACACATCCACCACCTCACTCTCCAGGCTTTACAACATTATCACAAAAACTAACTCAGACACTTATGACATGAGACATTTTACCAAAACTAACACAAACACATATCTGTTATATCTCCAATATCTAAGATCACCACAATCAAGACGTTTGCCAATTTCTATAACCCCACCACTAAGACCACACATTTTTTTTGTACACATACTCTTAAAACATCATCATAACGTAGATCACTAAAACTATCTATACTTTTACTAAGATCACATAACATTTTGTCTTCTCTAACTCACCCACCAATTAACATTCTCATTCACACTTACACATTTCATTAAATTACAACTCATCCCCCCCAAACTCCTCCCTCATTCTCCAGACTTTACAACATTAGCACAAAAAAAACTAACTCATACACTTATGACATGAGACATTACCATATCTAACACACTGACTAACTTTGAACCAACTCTGAACACCACTGAAATGGTATAAAATACCGACAGGTTTTTAGGTAAGACACATATGCAACAGTTAGGTACCTTTATTTCGAAACGTTTCGCCTACACAGTAGGCTTCTTCAGTCAGTTCAATCTGTCAGACACTGCAACACAAGGGTATCTTGGTACAGACCTGCAATCAACTTCGACAACCTCTACTAGTGAGAACGGCTGGATTTGAGAGGGACCTGACCTCCCAACATCTACGTTCTTACCTCTTCCAGTGACCTACGTCTCACCTCCTGGCGCTATATAAGGCTCCATCCTGTCACTTCATCTCCAAATTGTTTCATACTATGGAACAATGCTCTTCTCCAGACTAAGGGACTGACAACCTCAAAACTTTAAGGGTGATGGACTGATTACATCATCTTCAAGCATCTTCTGCTTCTATCAACTTTTCTGTACTCGACTGAAGAAGCCTACTATGTAGTCGAAACGTTTCGAAATAAAGATACCTAACTGTTGCATATGTGTCTTACCTAACAACCTGTCGGTATTTTATACCATTTTAATGTTCAATCTGTCAGACACTGCAACACAAGGGTATCTTGGTACAGACCTGCAATCAACTTCGACAATCTCTACATAGAGAACGGCTGGATTTGAGAGGGACCTGACCTCCCAACATCTGCGTTCTTACCTCTTCCAGTGACCTACGTCTCACCTCCTGGCGCTATATAAGGCTCCATCCTGTCACTTCATCTCCATATTGTTTCATACTATGGAACAATGCTCTTCTCCACACTGAGGGACTGACCACCTCAAAACTTTAAGGGTGATGGACTGATTACATCGTCTTCAAGTATCTTGTGCTTCTATCAACTTTTCTGTACTCGACTGAAGAAGCCTACTGTGTTGGCGAAACGTTTCGAAATAAAGATTCCTAACTGTTGCATATGTGTCTTACCTAACAACCTGTCGGTATTTTATACCATTTTAATGTTCAATCTGTCAGACACTGCAACACAAGGGTATCTTGGTACAGACCTGAAATCAACTTCGACAACCTCCACTAGTGAGAACGGCTGGATTTGAGAGGGACCTGACCTCCCAACATCTGAGTTCTTACCTCTTCTAGTGACCTACGTCTCACCTGTTGGCGCTATATAAGGCTCCATCCTGTCACTTCATCTCCGTATTGTTTCATACTATGGAACAATGCTCTTCTCCAGACTGAGGAACTGACCACCTCAAAACTTTAAGGGTGATGGACTGATTACATCGTCTTCAAGTATCTTCTGCTTCTATCAACTTTTTTGTACTCGACTGAAGAAGCCTACTGTGTAGGCGAAACGTTTCGAAATAAAGATTCCTAACTGTTGCATATGTGTCTTACCTAACAATGCTATGTATTAATTTAGTCATCCTACGCTGAATGTTTTCTAACGAATTTATGTCCATTCTGTAATATGGAGACCAGAATTGAGCTGCATAATCTAGGTGAGGCCTGACTAATGATGTATAAAGCTGCAGTATGACCTCTGGACTTCTGTTGTTTACACTTCTTGATATAAATCCCAGTAATCTATTTGCCTTATTACGTACGCTTAGGCATTGCTGTCTTGGGTTAAGGTTGCTGCTTACCTTAACCCCCAAGTCCTTTCCGCAATCTGTATGGCTAAGTTCTACATTATTTAACTTATAAATGCTTGGGTTATGGACACTCCCGAGCTTCAGAACCTTGCATTTATCTACATTGAACTGCATCTGCCACTTTTCTGACCAAGAGTAGAGTTTGTCTAAATCCTCCTGAAGTTCCCTAACATCTACGTTTGAATCAATTATCCCACCTATATTTGTGTCATCGGCGAATTTGCTCATATCACTAGTAATTCCTTCATCAAGATCATTGATATATATTATAAACAACAACGGGCCCAAGACTGATCCCTGTGAAACGCCGCTTGTTACTGATCCCCACTCGGATTTAACCCCATTTATGGACACTCTCTGCTTCCTGTCTGTGAGCCATGATTCGATCCACGAGAGCACTTTTCCCCCAATGCCATTAGCTGCCACTTTCTTTAACAGTCTTTGTTGTGGAACTCTATCAAAATCCTTACTAAAATCTAAGCAAATAATATCAAATTCTTTATCGTGGTCAATAGCCTCAAAAGCTTTACTGAAGAAAGTTAATAAATTAGTTAGACAAGACTGGCCTCTTGTGAATCCATGCTGAGTATCATTAATCAAGCTATGCTTATCGAGATGGCTTCTTATAATCTGAGCTATAATTGACTAGTAATTTGCCTACAATTGAGGTCAGGCTTATTGGGCGGTAATTTGACGGTATCGACTTGTCCCCTGTTTTAAAAATAGTAATTACATTAGCCATCTTCCACATATCAGACACTACACCTGTTTGAAGAGATAAATTAAAAATGTTAGTTAATGGTTCACAGAGTTCCATTTTGCATTCCTTAAGAACCCTTGAAAAAACCTCATCAGGACCCGGTGACTTATTTTGCTTCAGTCTGTCTATCTGCTTCACAACCATTTTCACTAGTGACTGTGATGTTACATAATTTATCTTCTGGCCCACTATAAAGATTAATTACTGGAATATTATTAGTGTCTTCCTGTGTAAAAACCGAGAGAAAATAATTATTTAAAATCGAGCACATTTCATTCCCTTTGTCAGTAAGATGCTCATAGTTATTTTTAAGGGGACCTGTCTTATCTCTGACTTTTGTTCTATATACCTGGAAAAAACTTTTTGGGTTAGTTTTAGAATCCCTAGCAACTTTAATTTCATAGTCCCTTTTAGCTTTTCTTATCCCCTTTTTAATGTCCCTCTTAATGTCAATATACTGATTCATAAGATGACCCTCACCTCTTTTGATACGCCTATAAATTCCTTTCTTTTGCCCTAGTAGATATTTCAGCCTATTATTCATCCATTTTGGGTCATTTCTATTTGATCTAATTTCTTTATACGGGATAAACGTTCTTTGAGCCTCATGTACAGTGTTCAGAAAACTGTCATATTGATAGCTCTCTTCGTTACCCCAGTCAACAGATGATAAGCGTTCTCTAAGCCCATCGTAATCTGCTAAGCGAAAATCTGGGACTGTTACTGAGTTATCCCTACTTTCATACTTCCATTCAATGCTAAACGTAATTGATTTGTGGTCTCTAGCACCCAGTTCATCTGAAACTTCTAAATTATTAACAAGGGATTCATTTTTTGCCAGAACTAAGTCAAGCAGGTTATTACCTCTTGTAGGTTCTGTCACAAACTGCTTCAAAAAACAATCCTGAACTACTTCTAAGAAGTCGTATGATTCTAAATTCCCAGTCTAGAAATTCCAATCAATATGACTAAAGTTAAAGTCTCCTAAAATTACTACATTATCGTGCGTTGTGGCCCTAACAATTTCCTCCTATAGTAGTCTCCCCTGGTCCCTACCTAAGTTTGGGGGACGGTATATCACACCAAAAATTAGTTTTTCATGCCCCTCTGAAAATTCTATCCAAACAGACTCTGTATGTGTTACTTCAGACTTAATACCCGCTTTTATGCAACAGTTCAAGCGATCTCGGACATACAATGCCACCCCACCCCCCTTCCCGACACTTCTGTCCATTTGGAACAATTTAAAACCCTGAATGCGACATTCCGCAGGCATGTCCCGACTTTTTGAATTAAACCACGTCTCAGTAATGGCAAATACATCAATGTTACCTGCATTAGCAACTAGTCTCAACTCGTCCATCTTATTCCTGGCACTGCGACTATTTGTGTAATATATATTTAAAGATCCTCCTCTCTCTTTACCCTTTCTGCTCCTTTCTGTTATTCCACTAAACCTATTACTGTCCTTGTCAATTAGTGCCACTGGCTTTCCAATATCCACCTCGTTTTGCCTATTACTAGTTCTCCTAGTACTCATATTACTACACTGCGACTTCACTGTTTTCCCGCCAAAACCCATACCACTAACTATTCCTTGTTTAAAGACCTAACAGTTCCCTCTACTGCGTTGGCCAGTGCTCCCACCCCACACCTAGATAAGTGAACCCCATCCCTGGCATACATGTCATTTCTGCCATAGAAGAGGTCCCAGTTGTCAATGAATGTTACCGCATTTTCCTTACAGTATTTGTCCAGCCAGCAATTGACACCAATTGCTCTGGACAACCATTCAAGCCCACTATAAAAATTAATTACTGGGATATTGTTAGTGTCTTCCTGTGTAAAAACCGAGAGAAAATTATTTAAAATTGAGCCCATTTCATTCTCTTTGTCAGTAAGATGCCCATAGTTATTTTTAAGTGGACCTATCTTATCTCTAACTTTTGTTCTATACACCTGGAAAAAACTTTTTGGGTTAGTTTTCGAATCCCTGGCAACTTTAATTTCATAGTCCCTTTTAGCTTTTCTTATCCCCTTTTTAACGTCCCTCTTAATGTCAATATACTGATTCATAAGATGACTCTCACCTCTTTGATACGCCTATAAATTCCTTTCTTATGCCCTAAAAGATATTTGAGCCTATTATTCATCCATTTTGGATCATTTCTGCTTGATCTAATTTCTTTATACGGGATAAATGTTCTTTGGGCAGCATGTATAGTTGATAAATTAGACACATGTGCAACTCTTGGGTATCTTTATTGAGGAAACGTTTCGCCACACAGTGGCTTCATCAGTCCATACGTAGGAGAAACTTGAAGAACAGGAGGAAAATGAGGTAATCAGTCCCTCAACCTTGAGTCGATGTGTTCAGTCCATCAGTCTTGAATAGATTCTCTTCAAGACTGATGGACTGAACACATCGACTCAAGGTTGAGGGACTGATTGCCTCATTCTCCTCCTGTTCTTCAAGTTTCTCCTACGTATGGACTGATGAAGCCACTGTGTGGCGAAACGTTTCCTCAATGAAGATACCCAAGAGTTGCACATGTGTCTAATTTATCAACATGTCAGTTCTCTGAACCATTCATCTACAAGCATATATAGTGTTCAGAAAACTGTCATATTGATAGCTCTCTTCGTTACCCCAGTCAACTGATGATAAGTGTTCTCTAAGCCCATCGTAATCTGCTAAGCGAAAATCTGGAACTGTTACTGAGTTATCCCTACTATCATACTTCCATTCAATGCTAAATGTAATTGATTTGTGGTCGCTAGCACCAAGTTCGTCTGAAATTTCTAAATTAATAACAAGGGATTCATTGTTTGCCAGAACTAAGTCAAGCAGGTTATTTTCCCTTGTAGGCTCTGTCACAAACTGCTTCAAAAAACAATCCTGAACTACTTCTAAGAAGTCGTTTGATCCTAAATTCCCAGTCAAGAACTTCCAATCAATATGACTGAAGTTAAAGTCTCCTAGAATTAGTACATTATCGTGCCTTGTGGGCTTAACAATTTCCTTCCATAGTAGTCTCCCTTGGTCCCTATCTAAGTTTGGGGGACGGTATATTACACCTAAAATCAAATTTTCATGTCCCTCTGAGAATTCTATCCAAACAGACTCAGTATGGGTTTCAGACTTTATACCTGTTTTTATGCAACAGTTCAAGCGATCTCGGACATAAGTTCCACCCCACTCCCCTTCCCGATACTTCTGTTTACTTGGAACAATTTAAATCCCTGTATGTGGCATTCAGCAGGCATATCCCGATTTTTCGTATTGAACCACGTCTCAGTTAAGGCAAATACATCAATGTTACCTGCACTAGCAACTAGTCTGAACTCATCCATCGTATTCCTAGCAGTACGACTATTTGTGTAATATATATTTAAGGACCCTCCCTTCTCTTTTTTCTTCCTGCTGATTTCTGTTCCTCCACTATGCCTGTTACTCTCCTTATCACCTAATGCTTTCATATGTTCATCAATAACTGTTCCTCATTCTGCCTATAACTGGTTTCCTTAAAACTCACACTATCGCTACAGAATTCATTGATTTTCCACGAAAACCCATACCACTATCTATTTCTAGTTTAAAGACCTAACTGCTTTCTCAACTGCGTTGGCCAGTGCTCCCACCCCAAACCTAGATAAGCGAACCCCATCCCTGGCATACATGTTATTTCTGCCATAGAAGAGGTCCCAGTTGTCAATGAATGTTACCGTACAGTATTTGTCCAGCCAACAATTGACACCAATTGCCCTGGACAACCATTCATTTCCATTTCCTCTCCTTGGCAAAATCCCCACATTTGAGAGGTTTCCCACCCTTCCTCCTAATTATCTCTATTGCTGACCTATACCTGCTGATCAGGTCCTCAGTCCTATATATATATATATATATATATATATATATATATATATATATATATATATATATATATATATATATATATATATATATATATATATATATATATATATATATATATATATGTATGTATATAAGAACATAAGAAACAAGGAACACTGCAGCAGGCCTACTGACCCATGCGAAGCAGGTCCATGTCCCCCCTGAATTAGCCCAATGACTCACATAGTCAGGTCACTTCCACTTAAGGAAGGAGCACGGCATCAGACCTAGTAGCACAAGTTAGTCAGGTCCAGCTCATACCACAAGAATTCTGATAGCTTTATTGCGAACACTAATGCACTGTTGTCTTGGTTTTAGGTTACTGCTAACCAGAACTCCTAAATCCTTTTTTGCAATCAGTAGTATTAAGATCTACATTATTTAGTTTATATGTGGCATGGTTATTTAACTGTCCAACATTTAGAACTTTGCATTATTCAATATTAAACTGCATCTGCCACTTCTCCGACCATTGCGTCAGTCTATTCAAATCATCCTGGAGTGCTCTAGTGTCCTCATTAGAATGAATTGGACGGCCTATTTTGGTGTCATCAGCAAATTTGCTTATGTCGCTATTTATTCCCTCATCTATGTCGTTTATGTAAATTGTGAACAACAACGGACCTAACACTGACCCCTGCGGAACACCGCTTGTGACGTGCCCCCATTGATCAATGGTACTGATCAGTAACAACACTGCGACTAGCCAGGGACTCGAACCCATATTTCTTTGGCCTGCCTCATGGCGGGCGAAAACCCATGACACCTTAATCCACTGAACCCAACTGGATTGTATGGTCCAGTGGATTAAGGCGTCATGGGTTTCACCCCACCATGAGGCAGGCCAATACATCATGGCTTCGAGTCCTTGGCTAGTCACAGTGTTATATTTATCAATGCCACTCATTCGTGGTTACAATAAGCTATAGCGTGGTCATCCACATAAAGTGACGACGAAATATGAGATGGAAGAACGGAAGGTAGGTCATTTATAGACAAGAGGAAAGAGGTAGTACAAAGACACAACCTTGTGGGACTTCCTCAGTCTGAACAAAGTGTGAGGTAAGCGAGCTGACAACACGGACACGAAAATAACTTTCAGACAATTAATCATTTTATTCTCTAAGTGTAGTTCTTTACCTTTAAATACTTTGTATTGCCTTTATAAGCTCTAATATTGCTACCAGTGCAATACTGAGTCCTAATAGTTGTTAATAAAAATATAATACTTGTAACAGAAGTTTTTTTTTATATTTTTTAATTAACATTACTTACTTAAATTTTGTTCACCACCATATTTACTATCAGTCTATTTTATTTAGTTCAATTTTTAGTTTACCATTACTTGCTTACTATTGTAAACTTTTATTATGGAACTGATAACCAGTGCAATATTATATTGTCAATCTTGTGCCATAATAACAGTTAGCATAAACTATTATAAACTATTATTTTTGTTTTCTCCTATTTCTTTATAACTGCTATTACCTGCAGACTTTTAATTTAATTATCACTTCCAGTAGTAAGCAATTTTAGTGTGTTCAGGAAACTTCTATCCTAAATCTACAACTTTTGTCAAACTCTAAAATTGTAACCGTTCAATTCAATATTAAATCGTCAAATCTGTACCATATTAAGAGTAAACTGTATCTCTGTATTTTTAAACACTACTTGTAACAATCCATTAGCTAGTAAGATAAATTAGTTTAGTATCATAATTATTAAGTTTAATAGAAACCTGGCAAAAGCCTGGTACTACAGATGCCTATGCCATTCCTGGCTACACAGCCATGCACAACTGTAGGCCAGAACAGCAAGGGGGTGGCACAGCTATATACTACTCAGATCAACTTGAATGCATCAATAATTCTTGCACAAGGGATGAATATGAAGGATATATTATAGCTAAATTTAAATCAAAAGTCCTGCAAAAACCACTCAGTGATAAACATCTACAGATCACCACAGTCGAACATTTACCATTTTAATGAAAAGTTAGGAAACATGATAACTGATGAAGATTAAGACACTTATGCAGCATATGGGAATCTTTATTCAGGAAACGTTTCGCCACACAGTGGCTTCATCAGTCCAATACAAAGAGGAAGGCGTAAGGAGAGGAGGAATGTGAGGTAATCAGTCCCTCAGCCTGGAGTCGATGTGTTCAGTCCATCAATCTTGTAGAATGTACAGCATAGGGCCGTAGACGTTTCCTGAATAAAGATTCCCATATGCTGCATAAGTGTCTTAATCTTCAACTTGTCGGTTTTTCAAACCATTCATCACACACATGATAACTGATGCACATATGAACAAAGACCACCTGCTGCACTCAAGAGATTTCAACATAATTCTGCTACATGACCAGGACCCACAAGTAACCAAACTCACAAACAATATGATTAATTCCTTGTTGCTACCAACAATAACCAAACCTACAAGAATCTCCGAGACTAGTATCTCCTTATTAAACCACATATGGACTAACACCATATACCCTTTATAATCAGGTATAATCACAGACAACACCACAGATCACTACCCTACCTTTCTCATAACCATCCTAGGTAAATTGTCCCAAGACACTACTAAAGTTACCTTTAGACTACATAACGAGACTCCTATTAAAAACTTTATAACAGCTATGCATAACGTTGACTGGCATAATGAGCTTGAAACATATACAGATACGAATAAATGTATTAATAATTTTCTTAAAAAAAAAAAAAACCTCTATAACAAGCATTGCCCTAAAAACTAAACAGATCACAGCTAAGAGACTGAACAGTCCCTGGCTAACACCCAGCATCCTCAAATCCATTAACACAAAGCACCTTTATGAAAAAATAGTAGAGAATGTGTCAGATAACTAGAGGCCAGTCTAAACGTTACTCGTCAATCCTTGCCAGCCTGATAAGAAGGTCAAAAAAATTGTATTATGAAAACAGATTACTTAACATAAAAGGTGATATGAAAACGACCTGGAAAACTTCATCCAAAATTCTAGGAACAAAAAAAGACAGTTAAAAATAAAATGATCAAATTAACAAAATCCGACGAACCCCAACTCCCACCAACTGAAACAACAAACAGACTCAATGTTTTCTTCTCCACCATAGGAAAGAACCTAGCGAGCAAAATCCCAAGCTCAAACACTCGTCCATCAGACTACCTCACGGGCACCTACCCGAATACACTATTCCTAGCCCCTACCAACCCAACAGAAGTCTCGCTCATCATCAACACCCTTAAAAACAAGGCAGGAGACATAAATAACTTACCACCTTTCATGTATAAAAAGGCATCACAATTACTGTCACCAATTATTGCAACATTCTTTAACAAAATCCATCGAATCCTCCATCTTCCCAGCAATTCTCAAAATAGCGAGGGTCACCCCGATCCACAAAGGAGGTGATCAAACCAACTAGAATAACCATAGACCAATATCTAACCTACCTCTGCTCTCTAAAATCTTTGCAAAATTAATTCATAGACAGATCTATTCCTACCTCGTCTCACGCAACATATTAAACCCCTGATGCACCAAAACTGTGCATCATAATCTAAATGAGGCTTAACCAAGGCTACATAAAGTTGAAGAGCAACCTGAGGACTCCTATTATTTATGCTTCTTGACATGAAGACAAGGATTCTGTTCACTTTATTGCAAACACTTATGCACTGTTGTCTTGGTTTTAGATTACTGCTAACCAGAACTCCTAAATCCTTTTTGCAATCCGTAATATTAAGATCTACATTTTTTAGTATATATTTGGCATGGTTATTTTCCTGTCCAACATTTAGAACTTTGCAAGTGTCTATATTAAACTGCATCTGCCACTTCTCCGACCACTGCATGAGTTTATTCAAATCATCCTGGAGTGCCCTAATGTCCTCTTCAGAATGAATTGGACGGCCTATTTTTGTATCATCAGCAAATTTGCTTATGTCGCTATTTATTCCCTCATCTATGTCGTTAATGTAGATTATGAACAAGGGGCCCAACACTGACCCCTGTGGAACACCGCCTGTGACATGCCCCCATTCGGATTTCCCCCCATGTGATGACTTGCGGACACCAATGCCTCCTATTCTGACTGGAATTGTAGCTTGGTTCCACTGCCTGTCTTCTAGAGTAAGGTTAAGTACTTTCGTAAAAATCTGCCTCAGGATACTGTCATATTCGTGCAGTATAGGGTTATCATATGAAGGTGCACATCTTAGGAAATATGTCAACCTGGGCAGACTCAAGCACTTTGTGAGAAGGTACAAGGCATCGTGGGTGTCCAGATTGCCTATTCGTTGTTCCATTCTCCTTAACTCTTCCAATTTCTTCCAGAGAATTGTGTCAATGGCATTGCTTCCCAGAGGTGCTCCTAACAAGACACTATTTGTGGGGGCAATGACTGATGCTCCTGGTAGTTTTGATTTCACTGCATTTATCACTTGTTGACTGACTGCCAAACGGTTTATAAGCTGCTTCTCCGCTCATATGCCGTATTCTATTCAAGATTGACTAATATTTTGTTTATTTAATTCGGGCTATGTAATAACTTTCAACTTGGATAACATGTGAGTTATGTGTGACGACCAAGAGAGAGAATAGCTCCTACAGTTAGAACACTTCATTTTCTTCCATACTGGAAAGCTGTCTAGACCTAGTTTGACTTGGACAAATGTTTTGTTCCTCTGATATTTTGTCCCGTATACCTGCTAGAAGTTCTTTGAAAACACGAATAACTAGAAGAGGAACTGATTCTGTTTCTAATTAACATCGTATCAATACTCTACAATGCTTTAAATGAAATTAAAGCAGCTGAATTATAGTTTAATTAAGAAAAACACAAAGATTTTCGTTGTTCATATATTGAGAAACCAAAATAAAATTCGAAAATTAACGTTAAACTTTAGGATTAAAACAAAAATTACAGTTAAAAGAAATTATTATTAAAAGTATTATGATGACAAAGTTATTATGATGATAATCATTATATTAAATAACATTTTTAACAATTAAGAATAACATAATGACCCATGGTACAAGATGCAGAGAATATGCTGTATATAATACTCAAGAAACAACGTTGGGAGGAAGTGTCGTAGGAGATCATAGTTGTATCAGGCGACATATCAACATAATAAACTCATTACCGATGTAAATGCTAAATAAACATTTTCTTATACGTGAACCATTGACTCTCAATAAAGCAGTGTACAAAAGCTATGAGCAGTGTGCGAAGCTATGTGAAGTGTACAAAAGCTATCAGCAGTGTACAAAAGCTATGAGCAGTGTGCAAAGCTATGTGAAGTGCTCAAAAGCATTGGGCAGTCTACAAAAGCTATGAGCAGTGATCAGAAGCTATTAGAGTATACAAAAGCTATGAGCAGTATACAAAAGTTATGAGAAGTGCACTAAAGCTATCAGCAGTGAACAAAGCTACGAACAGTGTACAGAAGCTAGCAGTCAACGCAATAAGGGTAGAAAATATATCAAAATTTATTGAGAGTAATACATTTGTTTTTATTTGGAAAATCGAAAGAATAATTTTGTTGTAGTTTGATAAACACATTTAGGGTTACAGAAAGCTCCATAAAACACTGTAAGCGATTAAACACGAACGTTGTTGAGTATTTTCGAGCTCTGGTCAGCGAGAAATGTAACAGTACAAAAGTTTAACGTAAAAATTGAATATCAGAGAGTGATAGTCAAATTAAAGAATAAAATTTTTAAAAATACCTTCATAACATGTACATGTATTTTGTCTTTAAATAAAATATATATTAAATATAGGGGGTGGTAGGAGAAAATTCTCAAACAGCTTCAGGAAGAACCTTGAGTTTTCCCTGAAGCAAGTTTATTCTTTTCTCTGAGGATGAGGGTCCCTAGAACAGTTCTAGGTGGTACCTCCCAATATTTTACACACACACACACACACACACACACACACACACACACACACACACACAATCACACACACACACACACATATATATATATATATATATATATATATATATATATATATATATATATATATATATATATATATACATATATATATATATATATATATATATATATATATATATATATATATATATATATATATATATATATATATATATATATATATATATATATATATATATATATATATATATATATATATATATATATATATATATATATATATATATATATATATATATATATATATATATATATATATGTCGTGCCGAATAGGCAGAACTTGCGATCTTGGCTTAAATAGCAACGCTCATCTTGCCATATAGGACAAGTGAAAATTTGTGTATGCAATAATTTCGCCAAAATCATTCTGAACCTAACGAAAAAAATATATTTGATTGTGTTTGTTTAGTACTAAATTATTGTAAACGTTTTTAAAACATATTTTGTTGGGTTAGGCTAAAATAAATTGTTCTTGTTATAATAAGGTTAGGTAAGTTTTCTAAGATTCTTTTGGTGCAAAATTAAAAATTTTTACACTAACATTAATGAAAAAAATATATCTTTAAACGTATAAGAGAAAATTTCAGAAAGGACTTAATTTTAAATGAGTTCTTGCTAATTGACCAGTTTTACATATTCGGCACGACATATATATATATATATATATATATATATATATATATATATATATATATATATATATATATATATATATATATATATATATATTTATATACATATATATATATATGTATATATATATATATATATATATACATGTATATATATATAAATGTATATACATATATATATACGTATATATATATATATATATATATATATATATATATATATATATATATATATATATATATATATATATATATATATATATATATATATATGCAGAGATTGGTGGATGAATTTGGTAGGGTGTGCAAAAGAAGAAAATTAAAGGTGAATACAGGAAAGAGTAAGGTTATGAGGATAACAAAAAGATTAGGTGATGAAAGATTGAATATCAGATTGGAGGGAGAGAGTATGGAGGAGGTGAACGTATTCAGATATTTGGGAGTGGACGTGTCAGCGGATGGGTCTATGAAAGATGAGGTGAATCATAGAATTGATGAGGGAAAAAGAGTGAGTGGTGCACTTAGGAGTCTGTGGAAACAAAGAACTTTGTCCTTGGAGGCAAAGAGGGGAATGTATGAGAGTATAGTTTTACCAACGCTCTTATATGGGTGTGAAGCGTGGGTGATGAATGTTGCAGCGAGGAGAAGGCTGGAGGCAGTGGAGATGTCATGTCTGAGGGCAATGTGTGGTGTGAATATAATGCAGAGAATTCGTAGTTTGGAAGTTAGGAGGAGGTGCGGGATTACCAAAACTGTTGTCCAGAGGGCTGAGGAAGGGTTGTTGAGGTGGTTCGGACATGTAGAGAGAATGGAGCGAAACAGAATGACTTCAAGAGTGTATCAGTCTGTAGTGGAAGGAAGGCGGGGTAGGGGTCGGCCTAGGAAGGGTTGGAGGGAGGGGGTAAAGGAGGTTTTGTGTGCGAGGGGCTTGGACTTCCAGCAGGCATGCGTGAGCGTGTTTGATAGGAGTGAATGGAGACAAATGGTTTTTAATACTTGACGTGCTGTTGGAGTGTGAGCAAAGTAACATTTATGAAGGGATTCAGGGAAACCGGCAGGCCGGACTTGAGTCCTGGAGATGGGAAGTACAGTGCCTGCACTCTGAAGGAGGGGTGTTAATGTTGCAGTTTAAAAACTGTAGTGTAAAGCACCCTTCTGGCAAGACAGTGATGGAGTGAATGATGGTGAAAGTTTTTCTTTTTCGGGCCACCCTGCCTTGGTGGGAATCGGCCGGTGTGATAATAATAAAAAAAAATATATATATATATATATATATATATATATATATATATATATATATATATATATATATATATATATATGTATATATATATGTTGTGCCGAATAGGCAGAATTTGCGATCTTGGCCTAAATAGCAACGCTCATATTGCCATATAGGACAAGTGAAAATTGGTATATGCAATAATATCGCCAAAATCATTCTGAATCTAACGAAAAAAATACTTTTGATTGTGTTTGCTTAGTACTAAATTATTGTAAACGTATTTAAAATATATTTAGATGGGTTAGGCTAAAATAAATTGTTCTTGTTAAAATAAGGTTAGGTAAGTTTTCTAAGATTCTTTTGGTGCAAAATTAAAATTTTTTACATTAACATTAATGAAAAAAACATATCTTTAAACGTATAAGAGAAAATTTCAGAAAGGACTTAATTTTAAATGAGTTCTTGCTAATTGACCAGTTTTACTTATTCGGCACGACATTTTATATATATATATATATATATATATATATATATATATATATATATATATATATATATATATATATATATATATATATATATATATATATATATATACATGTACATATATATATATATATATATATATATATGTATATATATATATATATATATATATATATATATATATATATATATATATATATATATATATATATATATATATATATATACATATACATATATATATATATATATATATATATATATATATATATATATATATGTCGTGCCGAATAGGCAGAACTTGCGATCTTGGCTTAAATAGCAACACTCATCTTGCCATATAGGACAAGCGAAAATTTGTGTATGCAATAATTTCGCCAAAATCATTGTGAACCTAACGAAAAAATATATTTCACTGTGTTTGTTTAGCATTAAATTATTGTAAACAAATCTAAAATATATGTAGCTGGGTTAGACTAAAATAAATTGTTCTTGTTATAATAAGGTTAGGTAAGTTTTCTAAAATTCTTTTAGTGAAAAATTATAAATTTTTATATTAACGTTAATGAAAAAAATATATCTTTAAACGTATAAGAGAAAATTTTAGAAAGGACTTAATTTTAAATGAGTTCTTGCTAATTGTCCAGATTTACATATTCGGCACGACATGTATATATATATATATATATATATATATATATATATATATATATATATATATATATATATATATATATATATATATATATATATATATATATATATGTCGTGCAGAATATGTAAAACTGGTCAATTTGCAAGAACTCATTTAAAATTAAGTCCTTTCTGAAATTTTCTCTTATACGTTTAAAGATATATTTTTTTCATTATTGTTAATGTCAAAATTTATAATTTTGCTCCAAAAGAATCTTAGAAAACTTACCTAACCTTATTATAACAAGAACAATTTATTTTAGCCTAACCCAACTAAATATATTTTAGATTTGTTTACAATAATTTAATACTGGAGTTTACCTGGAGCGAGTTCCGGGGGTCAACGCCCCCGCGGCCCGGTCTGTGACCAGGCCTCCTGGTGGATCAGAGCCTGATCAACCAGGCTGTTGCTGCTGGCTGCACGCAAACCAACGTACGAGCCACAGCCCGGCTGGTCACGAACCGACTTTAGGTGCTTGTCCAGTGCCAGCTTGAAGACTGCCAGGGGTCTGTTGGTAATCCCCCTTATGTATGCTGGGAGGCAGTTGAACAGTCTCGGGCCCCTGACACTTATTGTATGGTCTCTTAACGTGCTAGTGACACCCCTGCTTTTCATTGGGGGATGTTGCATCGTCTGCCAAGTCTTTTGCTTTCGTAGTGAGTGATTTTCGTGTGCAAGTTCGGTACTAGTCCCTCTAGGATTTTCCACGTGTATATAATCATGTATCTCTCCCGCCTGCGTTCCAGGAAATACAGGTTCAGGAACCTCAAGCGTTCCCAGTAATTGAGGTGTTTTATTTCCGTTTTGCGCGCCGTGAAGGTTCTCTGTACATTTTCTAGGTCAGCAATTTCACCCGCCTTGAAAGGTGCTGTTAGTGTGCAGCAATATTCCAGCCTAGATAGAACAAGTGACCTGAAGAGTGTCATCATGGGCTTGGCATCCCTCGTTTTGAAGGTTCTCATTATTCATCCTGTCATTTTTCTAGCAGATGCGATTGATACAATGTTATGGTCCTTGAAGGTGAGATCCTCCGACATGATCACTCCCAGGTCTTTGACGTTGGTGCTTCGCTCTATTTTGTGGCCAGAATTTGTTTTGTACTCTGATGAAGATTTAATTTCCTCGTGTTTACCATATCTGAGTAATTGAAATTTCTCATCGTTGAACTTCATATTGTTTTCTGCAGCCCACAGTGAAATATATTTTTTTCGTTAGTTTCAGAATGATTTTGGTGAAATTATTGCAAACACAAATTTTCACTTGTCCTATGTGGCAAGATGAGCGTTGCTATTTAAGCCAAGATCGCAAGTTCTGCCTATTCGGCACGACATATATATATATATATATATATATATATATATATATATATATATATATATATATATATATATATATATATATATATATATATATAAATATATATATATATATATATATATATATATATATATATATATATATATATATATATATATATATATATATATTGGCAGTTTGGAGGGATATGTTGTGTATCTTTATACGTATATGCTTCTAAACTGTTGTATTCTGAGCACCTCTGCAAAAGCAGTGATAATGTGTGAGTGTGGTGAAAGTGTTGAGTGATGATGAAAGTATTTTCTTTTTGGGGATTTTCTTTCTTTTTTGGGTCACCCTGCCTCGGTGGGAGACGGCCGACTTGTTGAAAAAAAAAAAAAAAAAAATATATATATATAAATATATATATATATATAAATATATATATATATATATAAATATATATATATATATATAAATATATATATATATATATAAATATATATATATATATATAAAATCGGCCGATTCCCACCAAGGCAGGGTGGCCCGAAAAAGGAAAACTTTCATCATCATTCACTTCATCACTGTCTTGCCAGAGAGGTGCTTTACACTACAGTTATAAAACTTCAACATTAACACCCCTCCTTCAGAGTGCAGGCACTGTACTTCCCATCTCCAGGACTCAAGTCCGGCCTGCCGGTTTCCCCGAGTCCCTTCATAAAATGTTACAGTTGCCCCTTCTTCCTCCCTGGTGTATTGGAGATAGGTATCAGCAAAGGAAGATGAACATGTATAGTCCCACACCACCTGCTTCCAGTCTGTCCAGGCTTGAAGGGTTATACCAACTGGACGCTTCTGGCTGCCATCAGATCTGCATAGCTGGGGTGGCTTCCTTACTGCTGGGCATCTGCTGTTATGAGGCTTCTCCTGATAATATTATTAACCTCTTCATGTCTTCCAATCTTTCCCTCGGATTCGCGGCACATAAGACCATTGTACCCGAATCGGTCTGCTTCTTCACTGCCACAAATACACCTGTGTTCGGCGGGAATAGGGGCGGCAAGTTGAAGTGCAACACCGATGCGGATGGTCTGTGGGTCGAGGCGTGTGCCAAGGCTGGAGTTGGGAACAGCCAACAGAAAGTCCCCTGCATTAAGGGCTCTCACTGCCAAGAGGCGGGCTCTATCCTTCCCTGACACACTCTGAAGCATTGTTGAGGCTATATTTTCCACTATTGGACCATCCCAGTGCGATTGTTTTTAGTTCTTCGGGGGAGCAGGTCTGGTTTCAGAGCCCGTTAGATTATCCCAGATCATGGCTCCGTCAATGAACTTTGGGTCCTGGACTCCAATCTATAGGTAGTAGGTTGGTAGACAGCAGCTGCCCAGGGAGGTACAACCATCATACCAAGTGAGTGTAAAACGGAAACCTGTAATTGTTTTACATGATGGTAGGATTGCTGGTATTTTTTTTCTGTCTCTTAAACATGCAAGATATCAAGTACATTTTGCTACTTCTACTTACACTTAGGTCACACTACACATACATGTACAAGCATATATATACATACCCCTCTGGGTTTTTTTTTTTCTTTTACTTTCTAGTTCTTGTTCTTGTTTATTTCCTCTGATCTCCAAGGGGAAGTGGAACAGAATTCTTCCTCTGTAAGTTATGCGTGTCATAAGAGGCGACTAAAATGCCGGCAGCAAGTGGCTAGTAACAGCTTCTCCCGTATAAATTACAAAATTTAAAAGAGAAACTTTTTTTTTTTTGGGGGGGGAGGGCACTCTGCCTCAGTGGGGTATATATATATATATATATATATATATATATATATATATATATATATATATATATATATGAATGCAGAGGAGAGAGAGAGATTTTGGGAGATGTTAAGTAAATGTATAAAATCGGCCGATTCCCACCAAGGCAGGGTGGCCCGAAAAAGGAAAACTTTCATCATCATTCACTTCATCACTGTCTTGCCTTTGAACCAAGTGAGAGAGTAATTGTGGTAGGGAACCTGAATGCTAAAGTAGGAGAAACTTTTAGAGAGGGTGTGGTAGGTAAGTTTGGGGTGCCAGGTGTAAATGATAATGGGAGCCCTTTGATTGAACTTTGTATAGAAAGGGGTTTAGTTATAGGTAATACATATTTTAAGAAAAAGAGGATAAACAAGTATACAAGATATGATGTAGGGCGAAATGACAGTAGTTTGTTGGATTATGTATTGGTAGATAAAAGACTGTTGAGTAGACTTCAGGATGTACATGTTTATAGAGGGGCCACAGATATATCAGATCACTTTCTAGTTGTAGCTACACTGAGAGTAAAAGGTAGATGGGATACAAGGAGAATAGAAGCATCAGGGAAGAGAGAGGTGAAGGTTTATAAACTAAAAGAGGAGGCAGTTAGGGTAAGATATAAACAGCTATTGGAGGATAGATGGGCTAATGAGAGCATAGGCAATGGGGTCGAAGAGGTATGGGGTAGGTTTAAAAATGTAGTGTTAGAGTGATCAGCAGAAGTTTGTGGTTACAGGAAAGTGGGTGCAGCAGGGAAGAGGAGCGATTGGTGGAATGATGATGTAAAGAGAGTAGTAAGGGAGAAAAAGTTAGCATATGAGAAGTTTTTACAAAGTAGAAGTGATGCAAGGAGGGAAGAGTATATGGAGAAAAAGAGAGAGGTTAAGAGAGTGGTGAAGCAATGTAAAAAGAGAGCAAATGAGAGAGTGGGTGAGATGTTATCAACAAATTTTGTTGAAAATAAGAAAAAGTTTTGGAGTGAGATTAACAAGTTAAGAAAGCCTAGAGAACAAATGGATTTGTCAGTTAAAAATAGGAGAGGAGAGTTATTAAATGGAGAGTTAGAGGTATGGGGAAGATGGAGGGAATATTTTGAGGAATTGTTAAATGTTGATGAAGATAGGGAAGCTGTGATTTCGTGTATAGGGCAAGGAGGAATAACATCTTGTAGGAGTGAGGAAGAGCCAGTTGTGAGTGTGGGGGAAGTTCGTGAGGCAGTAGGTAAAATGAAAGGGGGTAAGGCAGCCGGGATTGATGGGATAAAGATAGAAATGTTAAAAGCAGGTGGGGATATAGTTTTGGAGTGGTTGGTGCAATTATTTAATAAATGTATGGAAGAGGGTAAGGTACCTAGGGATTGGCAGAGAGCATGCATAGTTCTTTTGTATAAAGGCAAAGGGGATAAAAGAGAGTGCAAAAATTATAGGGGGATAAGTCTGCTGAGTATACCTGGTAAAGTGTATGGTAGAGTTATTATTGAAAGAATTAAGAGTAAGACGGAGAATAGGATAGCAGATGAACAAGGAGGCTTTAGGAAAGGTAGGGGGTGTGTGGACCAGGTGTTTACAGTGAAACATATAAGTGAACAGTATTTAGATAAGGCTAAAGAGGTCTTTGTGGCATTTATGGATTTGGAAAAGGCGTATGACAGGGTGGATAGGGGGGCAATGTGGCAGATGTTGCAAGTGTATGGTGTAGGAGGTAGGTTACTGAAAGCAGTGAAGAGTTTTTACGAGGATAGTGAGGCTCAAGTTAGAGTATGTAGGAAAGAGGGAAATTATTTCCCAGTAAAAGTAGGCCTTAGACAAGGATGTGTGATGTCACCGTGGTTGTTTAATATATTTATAGATGGGGTTGTAAGAGAAGTAAATGCGAGGGTCTTGACAAGAGGCGTGGAGTTAAAAGATAAAGAATCACACACAAAGTGGGAGTTGTCACAGCTGCTCTTTGCTGATGACACTGTGCTCTTGGGAGATTCTGAAGAGAAGTTGCAGAGATTGGTGGATGAATTTGGTAGGGTGTGCAAAAGAAGAAAATTAAAGGTGAATACAGGAAAGAGTAAGGTTATGAGGATAACAAAAAGATTAGGTGATGAAAGATTGAATATCAGATTGGAGGGAGAGAGTATGGAGGAGGTGAATGTATTCAGATATTTGGGAGTGGACGTGTCAGCGGATGGGTCTTTGAAAGATGAGGTTAATCATAGAATTGATGAGAGAAAAAGAGTGAGTGGTGCCCTTAGGAGTCTGTGGAGACAAAGAACTTTGTCCTTGGAGGCAAAGAGGGGAATGTATGAGAGTATAGTTTTACCAACGCTCTTATATGGGTGTGAAGCGTGGGTGATGAATGTTGCAGCGAGGAGAAGGCTGGAGGCAGTGGAGATGTCATGTCTGAGGGCAATGTGTGGTGTGAATATAATGCAGAGAATTCGTAGTTTGGAAGTTAGGAGGAGGTGCGGGATTACCAAAACTGTTGTCCAGAGGGCTGAGGAAGGGTTGTTGAGGTGGTTCGGACATGTAGAGAGAATGGAGCGAAACAGAATGACTTCAAGAGTGTATCAGTCTGTAGTGGAAGGAAGGCGGGGTAGGGGTCGGCTTAGGAAAGGTTGGAGGGAGGGGGTAAAGGAGGTTTTGTGTGCGAGGGGCTTGGACTTCCAGCAGGCATGCGTGAGCGTGTTTGATAGGAGTGAATGGAGACAAATGGTTTTTAATACTTGACGTGCTGTTGGAGTGTGAGCAAAGTAACATTTATGAAGGGGTTCAGGGAAACCGGCAGGCCGGACTTGAGTCCTGGAGATGGGAAGTACGGTGCCTGCACTCTGAAGGAGGGGTGTTAATGTTGCAGTTTAAAAACTGTAGTGTAAAGCACCCTTCTGGCAAGACAGTGATGGAGTGAATGATGGTGAAAGTTTTTCTTTTTCGGGCCACCCTGCCTTGGTGGGAATCGGCCAGTGTGATAATAAAATAATAAAAAATATATATATATATATATTTATATATATATATATTTATATATATATTTAAATATATATATATATATATATATATATATACATTTTTATTTTATCACACTGGCCGATTCTCACCAAGGCAGGGTGGCCCGAAAAAAAAAAAACTTTCACCATCATTCACTCCATCACTGTCTTGCCAGAAGGGTGCTTTACACTACAGTTTTTAAACTGCAACATAAACACCCCTCCTTCATATATATATATATATATATATATATATATATATATATATATATATATATATATATATATATATATATATATATATATATATATATATATATATATATAAGTTTATAGATATAGGAGGGTGCATGCAGAAAGGAAGGGATGAGATTGGTGGAATGATGAGATGAAGCGAGTGATATGTGAGAAAAATTTAGCCTTTGAGAGGTTTTTCCAGAGCAAAAGTGATATAAGAAGGGTGGAGGGCAAAAGAGAGGTTAAAAGAAGTGGTGAAGAAATTAAAAAGAAGAGCAAACATAAAGTGGGAGGATGTTTAGTCCTAAAAGTTTGCTGAAAATAACAAAAAAGTTTGTAAGTGAGATTAATAAGGTAAGAAATCTTATGGCTGAGTCAAGAGGCTACGAGGGAGTAAATCCGGAAAGCGGCAAATTAAGAGGCAGAGCCAGGAGCTGAGACTCGACCCTGCATTCACACAAAGGTGAGTTCAAGCAGGTAATTACACAGACAAACGCACACACACACACACACACACACACACACACACACACACACACACACACACACACACACTCACATAGACACACACATACAGACACACACACACACACACACACACACACACACACACACACACACACACACACACACACACACACACACACACACACACACGCACACACACTAAGGGGAATGTCCTAAGTCCTATGAAGAAAGGTTAAGGGAAATCGATCTGACAACACTGGAGGACAGGAGAGTCAGGGGAGACATGATAACGACATACAAAATACTGCGTGGAATAGACAAGGTGGACAGAGACAAGATGTTCCAGAAATGGGACACAAAAACAAGGGGTCACAATTGGAAGCTGAAGACTCAGATGAGTCAAAGGGATGTTAGGAAGTATTTCTTCAGTCATAGAATAGTTAGGAAGTGGAATAGTCTGGCAAGCGATGTAGTGGAGGCAGGAACTATACATAGTTTTAAGACGAGGTATGATAAAGCTCATGGAGCAGGGGGAGAGAGGACCTAGTAGCAGTCGGTGAAGAGGCGGGGCCAGGAGCTGAGTCTCGTCCCCTGCAACCACAATTAGGTGTGTACAATTAGGTGAGTACACACATACAGAAGGAGCAGAGATGCTGTGCGTGCCCATAACCACAATCTTCAACACATCCCTTGAAACCGGGCAACTACCTGAGATTTGGAAGACGGCAAATGTAGTCCCCATTTTTAAGAAAGGAGACAGAAACGAGGCACTAAACTACCGACCAGTGTCTCTGACGTGTATAGTATGTAAAGTCATGGAGAAGATTATCAGGAGGAGAGTGGTGGAGCACCTGGAACGGAACAAGATTATAAATGACAACCAGCACGGATTCATGGAAGGCAAATCCTGTATCACAAACCTTCTGGAGTTTTACGACAAGGTAACAGAAGTAAGACGCGAGAGAAAGGGGTGGGTTGATTGCATTTTCCTGGACTGCAGGAAGACCTTCGACACAGTTCCTCACAAGAGATTAGTGCAGAAGCTGGAGGATCAGGCGCATATAACGGGAAGGGCGCTGCAATGAATCAGAGAATACTTGACAGGGAGGCAACAACGAGTCATGGTACGTGAAGAGGTATCACAGTGGGCGCCTGTGACGAGCGGGGTTCCACAGGGTTCAGTTCTAGGACCAGTGCTATTCTTGATATATGTGAATGACATGATGAAAGGAATAGACTCTGAAGTGTCCCTATTCGCAGATGATGTGAAGTTGATAAGAACATAAGAACATAAGAAAGGAGGAACACTGCAGCAGGCCTGTTGGCCCATACTAGGCAGGTCCTTTACAATTTATCCCACTAACAAAACATTTGCCCAACCCAATTTTCAATGCCACCCAAGAAATAAGCTCTGATGTGAAAGTCCCACTCAAATCCAACCCCTCCCACTCATGTACTTATCCAACCTAAATTTGAAACTACCCAAAGTCCCAGCCTCAATAACCCAACTAGGTAGACTGTTCCACTCATCAACTACCCTATTTCCAAACCAATACTTTCCTATGTCCTTTCTAAATCTAAACTTATCTAATTTAAATCCATTACTGCGGGTTCTCTCTTGGAGAGACATCCTCAAGACCTTATTAATATCCCCTTTATTAATACCTATCTTCCACTTATACACTTCGATCAGGTCTCCCCTCATTGTTCGTCTAACAAGTGAATGTAACTTAAGAGTCTTCAATCTTTCTTCATAAGGAAGATTTCTAATGCTATGTATTAATTTAGTCATCCTACGCTGAATGTTTTCTAACGAATTTATGTCCATTCTGTAATATGGAGACAAGAACTGAGCTGCATAATCTAGGTGAGGCCTTACTAATGATGTATAAAGCTGCAGTATGACCTCTGGACTTCTGTTGCTTACACTTCTTGATATAAATCCCAGTAATCTATTTGCCTTATTACGTACGCTTAGGCATTGCTGTCTTGGTTTAAGGTTGCTGCTCACCATAACCCCTAAGTCCTTTTCGCAATCTGCATGGCTAAGTTCTACATCATTTAACTTATAAGTACTAGGGTTATGGGCACTCCCAAGCTTCAGAACCTTGCATTTATCTACATTGAACTGCATCTGCCACTTTTCCGACCAAGAATAGAGCCTGTCCAAATCCTCCTGAAGTTCCATAACATCTACGTTTGAATCAATTATCCTTCCTGTCTTTGTGTCATCGGCGAATTTGCTCATATCACTAGTAATTCCCTCATCAAGATCATTGATATATATTATAAACAACAACGGGCCCAAGACTGATCCCTGTGGAACGCCACTTGTTACAGATTCCCACTCGGATTTAACCCCATTTATGGACACTCTCTGCTTCCTGTCAGTGAGCCATGACTCGATTCACGAGAGCACTTTTCCCCCAGTGCCATGAGCTGCTACTTTCTTTAACAGTCTATGGTGCGGAACTCTATCAAAAGCCTTACTAAAATCTAAGTAAATAATATAAAATTCTTTATCGTGGTCAACAGCCTCAAAAGCTTTACTGAAGAAAGTTAATAAATTTGTTAGACAAGACCGGCCTCTTGTGAATCCATGCTGAGTATCATTAATCAAGCTATGCTTATCGAGATGGCTTCTTATAATCTCAGCTATAATTGACTCTAGTAATTTGCCTACAATTGAGGTCAGGCTTATTGGGCGGTAATTTGACGGTAACTACTTGTCCCCTGTTTTAAAAATAGGAATTACATTAGCCATCTACCACATATCAGACACTACACCTGTTTGAAGAGATAAATTAAAAATTAAAAATGAGAAGAATTAAACTGGATGAGGATGAGGCAGGACTACAAAGAGACCTGGACAGGCTGGACACGTGGTCCAGAAACTGGCTTCTCGAATTCAACCCTGCCAAATGCAAAGTCATGAAGATTGGGGAAAGGGCAAAGAAGACCGCCGAGAGAGCATAGTCTAGGTGGACAAAGATTACAGACCTCACTCAGGGAGAAAGATCTTGAGGTGACCATAACACCGAGCACGTCACCAGAGGCACACATCAACCAGTTAACCGCTGCAGCATATGGCCGCCTGGCAAACCTGAGAATAGCGTTCCGATACCTTAATAAGGAGTCGCTCAAGACACTGTTCACTGTGTACGTTAGGCCCATACTGGAGTATGCAGCGCCAGTCTGGAACCCACACCTGGTCAAGCACGTAAAGAAGTTAGAGAAAGTACAAAGGTTTGCAACAAGGCTAGTTCCAGAGCTCATGGGAATGTCGTACGACGAAAGGTTGAGAGAAATCGGACCGACGGCACTGGAGGACATAAGGGTTAGGAGAGACATGATAACGACATACAAGATACTGCGGGGAATAGACAAGGTGGACAGAGACAGGATGTTCCGGAGAGGGGACACAGAAACAAGGGGTCACAATTGGAAGCTGAAGACTCAGACGAGTCATAAGGGTGTTAGGAAGTATTTCTTCAGTCATAGAGTCGTCAGGAAGTGGAATAGCCTAGCAAGTGACGTAGTGGAGGCAGGAACCATACATAGTTTTAAGACGAGATATGACGAAACTCAGGAAGCAGAGAGAAAGAGAGGACCTAGTAGCGATCAGTGAAGAGGCGGGACCAGGAGCTGAATCTCGACCCTTGCAACCACAATTAGGTGAGTACAATTAGGTGAGTACACATACACTGAGTCTTGACCCCTGCAACCACAAATAGGTGAGTACACCCACATACATACCAGCTGATAAGATATCCTAAACAAGGATCCAAACTTATGCCCACAAAGAATTAACTCTGGCATATGAGGTATGCGTACGGCACATTCCTTAAGAAAAAAAGAAATGTAAACTTGAAAGAGAGAGATGCTCCCTATACAAGCGAATGCGAGGAATCACAGAGCTACTGAGAGAGGCAAGTATATCTGAAATACGACGAGAAGCACTCGTCAGAGACATAGCAAATATTGAACTTAATCTTAAGGAATCTTACATGAGACACGAATCTCAAGAAGAACTTAAAGCTATAAATGAAACTGAAAGAAACCCAAATTACAACATCCAGTATTGGATATCCTGCTTAAATGAGATGGGACTTACACAGGCAACAGCAAAGAAAAGAGTAATACACTAAAGTCCCAATATGACTCGGTGTTTAGTGAACAATTAACCAGACTAGGGGTCGACAGTCTAATGAATTTTTTTTTTGACCTAGACTCAAAATTCGGTCACTTAAAAATTATACAAGTCTAGAAATTATGGTGGACCTCATCTTCACTAACAACGACGATCTAATACGTAATATAACCGTATCAAAGACGATACACTCAGATCACAATATAATAGAGGTACAGACATGTAAGCACAGGGCTCCTGACCAGCAGAATGTGATCAGTCATGATGGAGTCTTCACAAAAATCAATTTCAATAACAAAAATATACAATGGGAATAAGTCACCCATGTCCTAAATGAAACAAGCTGGGAAGATATCCTAATCAGCACAGATCCGAACTTTTGCCTGTGGTTCTTGAGATTTGCTCAAGGCATATTCCATTAATAAAAGGAAAGAGAAGATGTAAACATGAAAGAGAGAGACGCTTCCTATACAGAAGAAGGCTATGAATCACAGAGCTGCTGAGAGGAGCCAATATATCTGAAATATGAAGGGACGCACTTGTAAATGAAATAGCAAATATCGAACATAAGCTGAAGGAATCGTACAAGAGACGAGAATCGCAGGATGAACTAAAATCAATAAAGGAAACTGAAAAAAAAATATACTTCTCTTATGCCAAATCTAAGGAAAAAACAACATCCAGTATTGGGCTCCTGCTTAGGCGAGATGGGACATACACAGATGACAGCCAAGAAATGAGTAAGATACTAAACTCCCAATACGACTCAGTGTTCGGTGAGCCATTACCCAGATTAAGCGTCGACAATCCAAATAAATCTTTATGAACGAGACCCAAAATTTGGTCATCTCAAAAATCTCTTACAATATCCTAACATCACAAGACTCTGAAAAGGCAATAAATGACATGCCCATGTACTCTGCCCCAGGCACAGTCTCATGGAACTCCTTCATCAAGAACTGCAAGAAGCCTTTATCACGTACCTTCAGCATTCTATGGAGAGGGAGCATGAACAAAGGGTTATCTCACACTCACTAAAAGCAAAAGACATAGTCCCACTCTACAAAGGTGGCAGCAAAGCAATTTCAAAGATCTGCAGACCAATAGCACTAACATCCCATATTATAAAAATCATTGAAAAGGTTCTAAGAATCGCCAATCACCTAGATACCCATCAATTACACAACCTAGGGTAACACGGGTTTAGAGCAGGTCGCTCCTTCCTGTCCCAGCTACTGGACCACTATAGCAAGGTCCTGGATGCTGTAGAGGATAAACAAAATGCAAATGTAGTATACACAGACTTTGCAAAAGCCCTCGACAAGTGTGACCATTGTGTAATAGCGCATAGAATGAGTGATAAAGGAATAACTTGAAAAGCTGGTAGATGGATCTATAACTTCCTGACAAACAGAACACAAAAAGTAATAGTAACCTTCCTATGGTGTATAAATATACCTAGTTGTATTAATCTTATTGTGGCTAGCTGGTCCAGTGGAGTTTTATGACTCTGATCGCGGGTTCTAACCCAGCCCGTGGTATGGTTTAGATGATCTTCTCTATTCAGTTGGGCCAAAGGTAAATACATTTTTAGAAAGCCATTCACAGACAATTGCTACAGAGGCAGCTAGGCCGTACCTTTCACGTTGTGAAATCCCTGCTTTGGAGAAGCCAGCAAACAGCCAAAATTTCAGTCTTATCGAAAATGCTTGGTAGATGTTGAAATCTAAAGCAGGAGAACACTAAATCTTAAGCATCCCAAAAGTTGTTGGAGGTTCTGAAAAGTGTGTGGATTAATATGTATGTGACTGACTTCCTGGAACGAAGTAACGATATGCCCCAAAAAAAAAAAAATGTAAAAGTATTGAAAACACAATGTCAAATGATCAGAAATTAATATTTTGTATTTATTATGAACCTCCATAAGATTCACTTACATATATATTATTTTTTTTTTTCAGTAAACTTTTTTTGTAGAGATTGTAGTAACGATGAAATTTAAGGTACACTCGACTGGTAAACTGGCTTATGACTTATCACTAACACTATCACAGTAGACCAATTAACGTCAAGGGTCGGAGGTCGCCCTGTCATCCATTTACATGAGTGATAAGTCCCAATAACCTCCCGTGTGTATACCAGTCACCCACCTGCCTTCACTCACTCACAGTCACTCCCTGCCTCGCACACTGCTGCCTTCCTCCGTCACCTTACCAGCCTGCCGCTCAGCCACTCCCTGCCTCTCACACCTCCCTCTGAACCCTGCTACCTACTCGCTCCCTGGTGACCTAACAACCCTACAGTCCCTGTAATCCATTGGCCTGTTGCATACCCTTCAGTTAGCATTATCTAGATATTTTCACCTCATCTAGAATACAAAATCACAATGTCGTGACTGGAACAATACACAAATAACCTGCACACAAGAGACCGAAAGTTATGTGACTAACCAGTGCATTACATGGACATAATATGAAGACTTGAAATATATGCAGAAGACTGGAAGGTGAGACAATCAGTCCCTCAGCCAAGAAGTAGATGATGAGCTGGTGATTAGCCCCAAAGCCATAAGTTATTGTTGAAGATTGAGACACTTATGCAGCATATAGGAATCTTTATTCAGGAAACGTTTCGCCACACAGTGGCTTCATCAGTCCAATACAAAGAGGAAGGCGTAAGGAGAGGAGGAGTATGAGGTAATCAGTCCCTCAGCCTGGAGTCGATGTGTTCAGTCCATATAGGAATATAGGAATAAAGATTCCTATATGCTGCATAAGTGTCTCAATCTTCAACTTGTCGGTTTTTCAAACCATTCATCACATAAGTTATTGTGTTGTGTGAAAGGAATATTTGAGATTATCACAGAAATATATTAGTGACATTCAATATTTTTATTAACGATCAGTCTTATGGAATTCTTTGTCTTTGTACAGATAAAGGGTCAGAATTCTTGAACAAAAGCTTAAGGCTTATTTTAGAAGTAAAATATTAATATTTATCATATATTTTCGAACGATAGTCTTACAGACATTGAAATGCGAAATATACACTTGTCCCACCATATGTCCCATCTTGAATTATGATCAAATTTTACAGAAATTAGTAAATCATGAGAATATAAACATAACAATCGAGGAACATTGCAGCAAGTGATCCATTACACTTCATCACTTTCTAGGATTGGTGGGAAATCTCTTTTAGAAGTCCATGGAATCACATTCTTAGAAGATATTCTATAAACTATAAAGACCGTTGTGTGACTAAGAAATCTCTTAGCATCACCTTATGGGTGAGACAGAACGTAGTGTGCTCAACCAAAGATCGTATTAATGCAGCTTAGGACTTCACATGCAGAGCTTGAAAGAAGATTTTAAAATATCTTGAACAGAAACATTTTAACCTGTGATTACATATTATCTCAAGAATTTGAACTGGAAAGATTTAGAAGAAGCGTTTTATTCAGTGAGAACTGAAGCCACAACGGTTCTGGAACCGTTCCCATAGACAAGATATTGGACTCAGCAATACGTTAATGGATAGGTCTTTTTCAGTTTATGATAAAGAATGTGACTTATTCTTTAATTCATAGGTAAACCAAAGTGATTTGCATGTTATGAAGACGTCATTGCTTGAAATATATTAAGTTTTAATTCTTTGTTGCCTGAGTTAAAGTATAAGAATCAGAAATCATTATTAATGAGCCGTATACAATGTATATCTGAGATTCTTAAAAAAAATTCTTAGGAAGAAATTATCCCAACATTATTTCATTATAAGAAAAGTGATAAAGTAATGCAAAAAAGTAAGACATCAGCAAGTAAGAAATTCCTTGATAAGAAAATAAAGCAATTTTATTGAGTATTTAATACGGGATAATTAGTCTCAACAGTACGGTCATTAGCAGTTGCGACGATTTCCAAATTATTCGCAAAAATGTAAAGAATTCTTCGTAGATAATAAAAAAAGTGATATTAAACCTAAGGTGTCTCCAATAGGCTCAGCCTTAACAAATGAGTCGATGGAGGTAACTAAGAGTAGCCAGAAGACAACACTTGTGGGAAGACAAGACTAGCATCTGTGGGAAGACAAGACTAGCAACTGTGGGAGACAAGACTAGCAGCTGTGAGAAGTCAAGACTAACAGCTTTGGGACGTCAAGACTAGCAGCTGGAGAAGTCAAGACTAGCAAGTGTGGGAAATCAAGACTAGCAAATGTGGAAAGTCAAGACTAGCAGCTATGGGAAGTCAAGACTAGCAGTTGTGGGAAGTCAAGACCAGCAACTGTGGAAGACAATAATAGCAGCTGTGGGAAGTAAAGACTAGCAACAGTGGAAGACAATAATAGCAGCTGTGGGAAGTCAAGACTGGCAACTGTGGGAAGACAAGACTAGCAGCTGTGGGAAGACAAGACTAGGAGCAGTGGGAAGACAAGATTAGCAGCTGTGGGAAGTCAATAGTAGCAGCTGTAAGAAGACAAAACGAAAAGCTGTGGGAAGACATGACTAGCAGCTGTGGGAAGTCAAGACTAGCAACTGTGAGAAGTCAAGACTAGCATCTGTGGGAAGACAAGACTAAGAGCAGTGAGAAGACAAAATTAGCAGCTGTGGGAAGTCAAGACTAGCACCTGTGGGAAGACAAGACTAGCAGTTCTGGGAAGCCAAGACTAGCAACTGTGGAAGACAAGAATAACAGCTGTGGGAAGTCAAGACTAGCAGCTGTGGGAAGACAAGACTAGCAGCTGCAGGAAGTAAACACTAGCAACTGCGGGAAGTTAGGAATAGCAACTGTGAGAAGACAAGACTAGCAGCTGTGGGAAGTCAACACCAGCAGCTGTGGGAAGACAAGACTAAAAGCTGTGGGAAGATATGACTAGCAGCTGTGGGAAGACAAGACTAGCAGCTGTGGGAAGACAAGACTAACAGCTATAGGAAGACAAGACTAGCAGCTCAGGGAAGACAAGACTAGCAGCACTGGGAAGACAAGACTAGCAGCTATGGGAAGAAAATACTAGCAGCTGTGGTAAGTCAAGACTAGCAGCTATGTGAAGACAAGACTAGCAGCTTTGAGAAGACAAGACTAGCAACTGTAAGAAGACAAGCGTAGCAGCAATGGGAAGACAAGACTATAAGCTATGGGAAGACAAGACTAGCAGCTGCGGGAAGACAAGACTAGCAGCTGTGGGAAAACAAGACTAGCAGTGGTGGGAAGACAAGACTAGCAGCTGTAGGAAATCAAGACTAGCAGCCATGGGAAGACAAAACTAACAGCTGTGGGAAGACAAGACTAGCAGCTGTAGGAAGACAAGATTAGCAGCTATGGGAAGACAACACTACCAGCTGTGGGAAGAAAAGACTAGAGCCTATGGGAAGACAAGACAAGCAACTCTTGGAAGACAAGACTAGCAGGTATGGGAAGACAACACTAGCAGCTGAGAGAAGGCAAGACTAGCAGATGTGGGAAGACACGACTGGCAGTCGTGAGAAGACAAAGCTAGCAGCTGTGGGAAGACACGACTAGCAGCAGTGAGAAGTCAACACTAGCAGCTGTGGAAAACTAGACTAGCAGCCGTGAGAAGACAAGACCAGCAGCTGTTGGAAGACAAAACTAGCAGCTGTAAGAAGACAAGCGTAGTAGCTATGGGAAGACAACACTAGCAGCTGTGGGAAGACAAGACTACGAGATATGGGAAGACAAGACTAGCAACTCTCGGAAGACAAGACTAGCAGCTATGGGAAGACAAGACTAGCAGCTGTGAGAAGGCAAGACTAGCAGATGTGGGAAGACACGACTGACCGCCGTGAGAGGACGAAGCTAGCAGCTGTTGAAAGATAAGATTAACAGCTATGGGAAGACAATACTAGCAGCTGTGGGAAGACAAGACTAGCAGCTTTTGGAGGACACGACAAGCAGCTGTGTGAAGACAAGACTAGCAGCTGTCGGAAGACAAGACTAGAAGCTATGGGAAGACTAGACTAACTGCTGTGAGAAGGCAAGACTAGCAGCTGAGGGAAGAGAAGACTTGAAACGGTGAAAAGGCAAGACTAGGAACTGTGGGAAGCCAAGACTTGCTAACAGTGAGAAGGCAAGACTAGCAACTGTGTTAAGATTAGCAGCTCTGCGATGAAAAGAATAGCAGTCGTGGGAAGACAAGACTAACAGCTATGGGAAGACAAGACTAGCAGCTCAGGGAAGACAAGACTAGCAGTTCTGGGAAGACAAGACTAGCAGCTATGGGAAGAAAATACTAGCAGCTGTGGGAAGTCAAGACTAGCAGCTATGTGAAGACAAGACTAGCAGCTCTGAGAAGACAAGACTAGCAGCTGTAAGAAGACAAGCGTAGCAGCTATGGGAAGACAAGACTATAAGCTATGGGAAGACAAGACTAGCAGCTGCGAGAAGACAAGACTAGCAGCAGTGGGAAAACAAGACTAGCAGTGGTGGGAAGACAAGACTAGCAACTGTGGGAAGACAAGACTAGCAGCTGTAGGAAATCAAGACAAGCAGCCGTGGGAAGACAAGACTAACAGCTGTGGGAAGACAAGACTAGCAGCTGTAGGAAGACAAGATTAGCAGCTATGGGAAGACAACACTACCAGCTGTGGGAAGAAAAGACTAGAGCCTATGGGAAGACAAGACAAGCAACTCTCGGAAGACAAGACTAGCAGGTATGGGAAGACAAGACTAGCAGCTGTGAGAAGGCAAGACTAGCAGATGTGGGAAGATACGACTGGCAGTCGTGAGAAGACAAAGCTAGCAGCTGTGGGAAGACACGACTAGCAGCAGTGAGAAGTAAACACTAGCAGCTGTTGGAAGCCAAGACTAGCAGCTGTGGAAAACTAGACTAGCAGCCGTGAGAAGACAAGACCAGCAGCTGTTGGAAGACAAAACTAGCAGCTGTAAGAAGACAAGCGTAGTAGCTATGGGAAGACAACACTAGCAGCTGTGGGAAGACAAGACTACGATGTATTGGAAGACAAGACTAGCAACTCTCGGAAGACAAGACTAGCAGCTATGGGAAGACAAGACTAGCAGCTGTGAGAAGGCAAGACTAGCAGATGTGGGAAGACACGACTGACCGCCGTGAGAAGACGAAGCTAGCAGCTGTTGAAATATAAGACTAACAGCTATGGGAAGACAAGACTAGCACTGTGGGATGACAAGACTAGCAGCTATGGGAAGACAATACTAGCAGCTGTGGGAATACAAGACTAGCAGCTTTTGGAGGACACGACAAGCAGCTGTGTGAAGACAAGACTAGCAGCTGTCGGAAGACAAGACTAGAAGCTATGGGAAGACCAGACTAACTGCTGTGGGAAGGCAGGACTAGCATCTGAGGGAAGAGAAGACTTGAAACGGTGAAAAGGCAAGACTAGGAACTGTGGGAAGCCAAGACTTGCTAACAGTGAGAAGGCAAGATTAGCAACTGTGTTAAGACTAGCAGGTCTGGGAAGAAAAGAATAGCAGTCGTGGGAAGACAAGACTAGCAGCTGTGGGAAGATAAGACGAGCAGCTTTGGGAAGACAAGACTAACAGCTGTGGGAAATCAAGACTAGCAGCTGTGGGAGGAAAAGAGTAGCAGCTGTGGGCAGACACGACTAGAAGCTGTGAGAAGACAACACTAGCAGCTGTGGGAAGACAAGACTAGTAGCTGTGGGAAGACAAGACTAGCAGCTGTGGGAAGACTAGACTAGCAGCCGTGAGACGACAAGACTATTAGCTAGTGGAAGACAAGACTAACAGCTGTGGGAATACAAAACTAGAAGCTATGGGAGACAAGACTAGCAGCTGTAAGAAGAAAAGACTAGCAGCTTTGGAAAGACAGCACTAGCAGCTGAGGAATGACATGACTAGCAGCTGTGGGAAGACAAGACTAGCAGATGTGAGAAGGCAAGACTCGCAGCCGTGGGAAGACAAAACTAGCAGCTGTGGGATGACAACACTTGCTAACAGTGAGAAGGCACGACAAGCAACTGAGTTAAGACTAGCAGCTGTGGGAAGAAAATACTAGCAGCTATGGGAAGACAAGACTAGCAGCTGTGGGAAGACAAGATTACGACCTATTGGAAGACACGAATAGCAGCTGTGGGAAGACACGATTAGCAGCTGAGGGAATACAAGACTAGCAGCTGTGGAAAGAGAAGACTAGCAACTGTCGGAAGACAAGACTAACAAGTGTGAGAAGGCAAGACTAGCAACTGTGCGAAGACATGACTAGCAGCTATTGGAAGACAAGACTAACAGGTGTGAGAAGGCAAGACTAGCAGCTGTGGGAAGACAGGACTAGCAGATATAGGAAGAGAAAACTAGCTCCGGTGGGAAGACAAGACTAGCAGCTGTACGAACACGAAACTAGTAGCAGTGTGGAGACAAGACTAACAACTGTGGGAAGACAACACCAGCAGCTGTGGGAAATCAAGACTAGCAGCTGTGGGAAGAAAAGACTAGCAGCTGGGGAAGACAAGACAAGCAGCTGTGTGAAGACAAAGCTAGAAGCTGTGAGAAGACAACACTAGCCGCTGTGGGAAGGCAAGAC
This sequence comes from Cherax quadricarinatus, assembly GCF_038502225.1. Taxonomy (NCBI): domain Eukaryota; kingdom Metazoa; phylum Arthropoda; class Malacostraca; order Decapoda; family Parastacidae; genus Cherax; species Cherax quadricarinatus. The sequence goes on from NC_091319.1 coordinate 39,122,117, forward strand.
TAGAAACTGTGGAAGGAGAAGACTAGCAGCTATGGGAAGACTAGACCAGCAGCCGTGAGAAGACAAGACTAGCAGCTGTGGGAAGACAAGACTAGCACCTGTGAGAAGACAACACTAACAGCTGTGGGAAGACAAAAGTAGCAGCTATGGGATGACAAGACTTGCAGCTGTGGGAAGACAAGACTAGCAGCTCTGGGAAGACACGACTAGCAGCTGTGGGAAGTCAAGACTAACAGCTATGGGAAGACACGACTAGCAGCTGTGGGAAGACAAGACTAGCAGATATGGGATGACAAGACTAACAGCTGTGGGAAAACAAGACTAGCAGCTGTGAGAAGACAAGACTAGCAGCTGTGGGAAGACAAGACTAGCACCTGTGAGAAGACAACACTAACAGCTGTGGGAAGACAAAAGTAGCAGCTATGGGATGACAAGACTTGCAGCTGTGGGAAGACAAGACTAGCAGCTCTGGGAAGACACGACTAGCAGCTGTGGGAAGTCAAGACTAACAGCTATGGGAAGACACGACTAGCAGCTGTGGGAAGACAAGACTAGCAGATATGGGATGACAAGACTAACAGCTGTGGGAAAACAAGACTAGCAGCTGTGAGAAGACAAGACTAGCAGCTGTGGGAAGACAAGACTAGCACCTGTGAGAAGACAACACTAACAGCTGTGGGAAGACAAAAGTAGCTGCTATGGGATGACAAGACTTGCAGCTGTGGGAAGACAAGACTAGCAGCTCTGGGAAGACACGACTAGCAGCTGTGGGAAGACAAGGCTAGCAGATATGGGAAGACAAGACTAACAGCCGTGGGAAAACAAGACTAGCAGCTGTGAGAAGACAAGAATAGCAGCTGTGAGAATGCAAGACTAGCAGCTGTGGAAAGACATAACTAGCAGCTGTGGGAAGACCAGACTAGCAACGGTGAGAAGGCAAAATTAGGAACTGTAGGAAGACAAAACTTGCTAACAGTGAGAAGGCAAGACTAGTAACTGTGTTAAGACTAGCAGCTCTGGGAAGAAAAGACTAGCAGCCGTGGGAAGACAAGACTAGCAGCTGTGGGAAGACAAGATTTCCAACTTTGAGAAGCCAGGACTAGCAGCTATAGGAAGACAAAACTAGCAACTGTGGGAAGACAGGACTAGCAGCTATGGGAAAATAAGACTAACAGCTGTGGGAAATCAAGACTAGCAGCTGTGGGGAGACAAGACTAGCAGCTGTGAGAAAACAAAACTAGCAGCTGTGGGAAGAAAAGAGTAGCAGCTGTGGGCTGACACGATTGGCAGCTGTGAGAAGACAACACTAGCAGCTGTGGGAAGACAAGACTAGCAGCTGTGGGAAGATAAGACTAGCAGCTGTGGGAAGACTAGACTAGCAGCCGTGAGAAGACAAGACTAGTAACTAGTGGAAGACAAGACTAACAGCTGTGGGAATACAAAACTAGAAGCTATGGGAGACAAGACTAGCAGCTGTAAGAAGAAAAGACTAGCAGCTTTGAAAAGACAGCACTAGCAGCTGAGGGATGACATGACTAGCAGTTGTGGGAAGACAAGACTAGCAGATGTGAGAAAGGCAAGACTCGCAGCTGTGGAAAGACAAAACTAGCAGCTGTGGGATGACAACACTTGCTAACAGTGAGACGGCACGACAAGCAACTGAGGTTAGACTAGCAGCTGTGGGAAGAAAATACTAGCAGCTATGGGAAGACAAGACTAGCAGCTGTGGGAAGACAAGACTACACCTATTGGAAGACACGAATAGCAGCTGTGGGAAGACACGATTAGCAGCTGAGGGAATGCAAGACTAGCAGCTGTGGAAAGAGAAGACTAGCAACTGTCGGAAGACATGACTAGCAGCTATGGGAAGACAAGACTAACAGGTGTGAGAAGGCAAGACTAGCACCTGTGGGATGACAAGACTAGCATCTGTGAGAAGACAAGACTAGCAACTGTGCGAAGACATGACTAGCAGCTATTGGAAGACAAGACTAACAGGTGTGAGAAGGCAAGACTAGCAGCTGTGGGAAGACAAGACAAGCAGCTGTGGGAAGACAAGACTTGCAACGGTGAGAAGGCAAGACTAGCAACGGTGTTAAGACTAGTAGCTGTAGGAAGAAAAGACTAGTACCTGTAGGAAGACAAGTCTAGCAACTGTTGGAAGATAAGACTTGCTACTTTGAGTAGGCAGGACTAGCAGCTATGTGAAGACAAGACTCGCAATTGTAGGAAGAGAAGACTAGCAGCTATGGGAAGACAAGTCTAACAGCTGTAGGAAGACACGACGAGCAGCTGTGAGAAGACAACACTAGCAATTGTGGAAAGGTAACACTATCAGCTGTGGGAAGACACGACTGGCAGCCGTGAGAATACAACACTACCAGCTGTGGGAAGACAAGAGTAGCAGCTATGGGAAGACACGACTAGCAGCTGTGGGAAGGCAAGACTAACAGCTATGGGAAGACAAAACTAGCAGTTGTTGGAAGACAAGACAAGCAGCTATTGGAAGACACGGCTAGAAGCTGTGGGAAAACAAGACTAGCTGTTGTTGGAAGACAACAGTAACAGCTGTGGGAAGACAAGACTAACAGCTATGGGAAAACACGAATAGCGCTTGTTAGAAGACAAGAATAGCAGCTGTGAGAAGACAACACTAATGCCTGTCGGATGACAAGACTAGCAGTTGTGTGAAGACAAGACTAGCAACTGTTGGAAGACAAGACTTGCAGTGATGGGAAGACAAGACTAGTAGCTGTGAGAATGCAAGACTAGCAGCTGTGGGAAAACAAAACTAGCAGGTGTGGGAAGACAAGACTAGCAACTGCGAGAAGGTTAGACTAAGAACTGTGGGAAGACAAGAATTGCTAACAGTGAGAAGACAAGGCTAGCAACCGTGTTAAGACTAGCAGCTGTGGGAAGAATAGGCTAGCAGCTGTGGGAAGATCAGACTAGCAACCATAAAAAGACAAGAGTAGCAGCTATGGGAACACAAGACTAGTAGCTGTGGGAAGACAAGACTAGCAGGTGTGGAAAGACATGACTAGAATATGTGGAAAGACAAGACTAGCAGCTGTGGGAAGCCAAGACTAACAGCTGTGGGAAGACAAGACTAGCTGCTCTGGGAATACAAGACTAGCAGCTGCGGGAAGATAAGACTAGCAACCATAGGAAGACAAGAGTAGCAGCTGTGGGAAGACAACACTAGGAGCTGTGGGAAGTCAAGACTAGCAGGTTTGGGAGGGAACGACTAGCAGATGTGGGAAGACAACACTAGCAACTGTGGGAAGGCAAGACTGTCGGCTGTTGGAAGACAAGACAAACAGCTGCGGGATGACTAGAGTAGGAGCCGTGGGAAGAAAAGACTAGCAGCTACTTGAAGACACGACTAGCAGCTGTGGGAATACAAGACTAGAAAATATGGGAAGACACGACTAGCAGCTGTGGGAAGACAAGACTAACAGCTGTGGGAAGACACGACTAGCTGCTCTGGGAATACAAGACTAGCAGCTGCGGGAAGATAAGACTAGCAACCATAGGAAGACAAGAGTAGCAGCTGTGGGAAGACAACACTAGGAGCTGTGGGAAGTCAAGACTAGCAGGTTTGGGATGAAACGACTAGCAGCTGTGGGAAGACAACACTAGCAACTGTGGGAAGGCAAGACTGTCGGCTGTTGGAAGACAAGACAAACAGCTGCGGGATGACTAGAGTAGGAGCCGTGGGAAGAAAAGACTAGCAGCTACTTGAAGACACGACTAGCAGCTGTGGGAATACAAGACTAGAAAATATGGGAAGACACGACTAGCAGCTGTGGGAAGACAAGACTAGCAGCTGTGAGAAGAGAAGAGAAGCAGCTGTGGGAAGACAAGACTAACAGCTGTGGTAAGACACGACTGGCAGCCGTGAGAAGATAACACTAGCAGTTGTGGGAAGACAAGAGTAGCAGGTTTGGGATGACACAACTAGCAGCTGTGGGAAGACAACACTAGGAGCTGTGGGAAGGCAAGACTATAAGCTGTTGGAATTCAAGACTAGCAGCTGTAGGAAGACTAGAGTAGGAGCTTTGGGAAGACAAGACTAGCAGCTATTTGAAGACACGAATAGCAGCTGTAGGAATACAAGACTAAAAAATATAACAAGACACGACTAGCAGTCGTGGGACGACAAGACTAGCAGCTGTGAGAAGAGAAGACAAGTAGCTGTGGGAAGACAAGACTAACAGCTGTGGGAAAACACGACTAGCAGCTGTACGAAGACAACACTAGCAACAGTAGGAAGAAAAGACTAGAAGCTGTGAGAAGTCTAGACTAGCAGCTGTGGGAAGACAAGACTAGCAGCTGTAGGAAGACTAGAGTAGGAGCTTTGGGAAGACAAGACTAGCAGCTATTTGAAGACACGACTAGCAGCTGTAGGAATACAAGACTAAAAATATGACAAGACACGACTAGCAGCTGTGGGACGTCAAGACTAGCAGCTGTGAGAAGAGAAGACAAGTAGCTGTGGGAAGACAAGACTAACAGCAGTGGGAAAACACGACTAGCAGTTGTATGAAGACAACACTAGCAACAGTAGGAAGAAAAGACTAGAGTCTGTGAGAAGTCAAGACTAGCAGCTGTGTGGAAGACAAGACTAGCAAGTTTGGGGTGACACGACTAGCAGCTGTTGGAAGACAACACTAACAGCTGTGGGATGGCAAGAGTATCGGCTGTTGGAAGACAAGACTAGCAGCTGTCTGAAGACTAGAGTAGGAGCCGTGGGAAGACAAGACTAGCAAGTGATGGAAAGCAAGACTAGCAGCTATGGGAAGACAAGACTAGCAGCTGTGGGATGACAAGACTAGCAGTTCTGGAAAGGCAAGACTAGCAGCAAAGGGAAGACAATACTAGCAGCTTTTGGAAGTTAAGACTAGGAACTGTTTGAAGTCAAGACTAGCAGCTATGGGAAGACACGACTAGCAGCTGTGGGAAGCCAAGACTAGCAGCTATGAGAAGACAAGAATAACAGCTGTGGGAAGTCTCGACTAGCAGCTGTGGGAAGCCAAGACTAGCAGCTCTGAGAAGACAAGAATAACAGCTCTAAGAAGGCAAGGCTAGCTGCTATGAGAAGACAAGACTAGCAGCTGTGGGAAAACAAGACCAGCAACTCTGGGAAGACAAGACTAGCAGATGTGGGAAATCAAAACAAGTAGCTGTGGGAAGACAAGACTAGCAGCTGTTTGAAGAGAAGAGGATTAGCTGCGAGAAAACAAAACTAGCAGGGGTTGGAAGACAAGACTAACAGATGTGGGAAGACACGAATAGCAGCTGTAAGAAGACAAAGCTAGCAGCGGTGGGAATACAAGACTAGAAGCTGTAAAAAGCCACGACTGGCAGCTATGAGAAGACAACACTAGCAACTGTGGTAAGAAAAGACTAGCAGCTGTGAGAAGACATGACTAGCAGCCGTGAGAATACAACACTAGCAGCTGTGGGAAGGCAAGACTAACAGCTATGGGAAGACAAGACTAGAAATTGTGGGAAGAAAAGACAAGCAGCTATTGGAGGACACGACTAGCAGCTGTGGGAATACAAGACTAGCAGCTGTGGGAAGACAACATCAGCAGCTGTGGGAAGACAAGACTAATAGCTGTGGGAAGACACGAATAGCAGTTGGGAGAAGGCAAGACTAGCAGCTGTGAGAAGACAACACTAGCAGCTGTGGGATGACAAGACGACCTGCTGTGGGAAGAAAAGATTAGCAACTGTCGGAAGACAAGACTAGCAGCGATGGAAAGACAAGGCTAGCAGCTGTGAGAATGCAAGACTAGCAGCTGTGGGAAGACAAAACTAGCAGCTGTGGGAAGATATGACTTGCTAACAGTGAGAAGACAAGGCTTGCAACTGTGTTAAGACCAGCAGCTGTGGGAAGAAAAGACTAGCAGCTCTGGAAAGACAAGTCTAGCAGCTGTGGGAAAATAAGACTTGCAACTTTGAGAAGGTAGGACTAGCAGCTATGGGAAGACAATACTACCAATTGTGTGAAGACAACACTAGCAGCTATGGGAAGACAAGAGCAGCAGCTGTGAGAAGACAAGACTAGCCGTTCACGGAAGACAAGGCTAACAGCTACGAGAAGACAAGACTAGCAGCTGTGGGAAGTCACGACTAGCAGCTGTGGGAGTTGAAGACTAGCAGCTGTGGGAAGACACGATTATAATCTGTGCGAAGACAAGACTAGCAGCTGTAAGAAGCCAAGACTAGGAGCTGTGGGAAGACAAGACTAGCAGCTATGTGAAGACAAGACTAGCGGCTGTCGGAAGACAACACTAGCAACAATGGGAAGACAAGACTAGCAGTTGTGGGAAATCAAGACTAGCAGCTGTGGGAAGACAAGACTAGCAGCTGCATTAAGAGAAGACGAGCAGCTGTGAGAAGACATAACTAGCAGCTGTGGGAAGACAATACTAGCAGCTGTGGGAAGACAAGAGTAGCAGCTATGGGAAGACAAGACTAGCAGCTGTTGAAAGACAAGACTAGCAGCTGTGGGAAGACACAACTGGCAGCCGTGAGAGGACAACACTGGCAGCTGTGGGAAGACAAGACGAGCAGCTGTGGGAAGAAAAGATTAGCAACTGTCGGAAGACAAGACTAGCAGCGATGGGAAGACAAGACTAGCAGCTGAGAATGCAAGACTAGCAGCTGTGGGAAGACACGAATAGCAGTTGGGAGAAAACAAGACTAGCAGCTGTGAGAAGACAACACTAACAGCTCTGGGATGACAAGACGAGCAGCTGTGGAAGACAAGATTAGCAACTGTCGGAAGACAAGACGAGCAGTGATGGGAAGGCAAGACTAGCAAAAGTGAAAAGGCTAGACTAGGAACTGTGGGAAGACAAGACTTGCTAACAGTGAGAAGACAAAGCTAGCAACTGTGTTAAGACTAGCAGCTGTGGGAAGAAAAGACTAGCAGCGATGGGAAGACAAGACTAGCAGCTGAGAATGCAAGACTAGCAGCTGTGGGAAGAAACGAATAGCAGTTGGGAGAAAACAAGACTAGCAACTGAGAGAAGACAACACTAACAGCTCTGGGATGACAAGACGAGCAGCTGTGGGAAGACAAGATTAGCAACTGTCAGAAGACAGGACGAGCAGCGATGGGTACACAAGACTAGCAAAAGTGAGAAGGCTAGACTAGGAACTGTGGGAAGACAAGACTTGCTAACAGTGAGAAGACAAGGCAGGGAACTGTGTTAATACTAGCAGCTGTGGGAAGAAAAGACTAGCAGCAGTGAGAAGACAAGTCTAGCAGCTATGGAACAAAAGATTAGCTAATCCGGGAAGACAAGACTGACAGCTATAACAAATAACAAAAAGGCACAATACCGTGACTGGAACGATACACAAATAACCCGCACGTAAAAGACAGAAGCTTACGACGACGTTTCGGTCCGACTTGGACCATTGACAAAGTCACACTAACAGGGGAGGAGCAGGACGGCTATATATAGGCAGGAAGAGGTGGAGGTAGTAGTAGTGGTAGTAGTAGTGGTAGTACTACTACCACTACTACTACCACTACTACTACCTCCACCTCTTCCTGCCTATATATAGCCGTCCTGCTCCTCCCCTGTTAGTGTGACTTTGTCAATGGTCCAAGTCGGACCGAAACGTCGTCGTAAGCTTCTGTCTTTTATGTGCGGGTTATTTGTGTATGTTACTGACAGCTATCAGAAGACATAACTAGCAGCTATGGGAAGATAGGAGTAGCAGCTGTGGGAAGACAAGACTAGCCGTTCCCGGAAGACAAGACTAGCAGCTATGGGAAGACAAGACTAACAGCTGTGGGAAGTCACGACTAGCAGCTTTGGGAGTTGAAGACTAGCATCTGCGGGAAGAAAAGACTAGAATCTGGGGGAAGACAAGAATAGCGCCTGTAAGAAGCCAAGTCTGTAAGCTTTGGGAAGACAAGAGTAGCAGCTCTGTGAAGACAAGACTAGCAGCTGTGGAAAGACAACACTAGCAACAATGGGAAGACAAGACTAGCAGCTGTGGGAAATCAATACTAGCAGCTGTGGGAAGACAAAACTAGCAGCTGTATTAGGAGAAGACGAGCAGCTGTGAGAAGACATAACTAACAGCTATGGGAAGACAAGACTAGCAGCCTTGGGAACAAACGGCTAGCAGCTGTGAGAAGACAATACTAGCAGCTGTGGGAAGACAAGAGTAGCAGCTATGGGAAGACAAGACTAGCAGTTGTATGAAGACAAGACTATCAGCAGTGGGAAGACTAGAAAAGCAGCCACGAAAAGAAAACACTAGCGGCTCTGGGAAGACAAGTCTACCAGCGTTGGGAAGACACGACTGGTAGCCGTGAGAATACAACACTGGCAGCTGTGGGAAGACAAGACTAGGTTTGGTATGACACGACTAGCAGCTGTTGGAAGACAACAATAGTAGCTGTGGGAAGGCAAGACTATCGGCTGTGGGAAGACAAGACTAGCAGCTTTTGGAAGACTAGAGTAGGAGCCATGGGAAGACAAGACTAGCAGCTATTTGATGACACGACTAGCAGCTATGTGAATAAAAGACTAGAAAATATGGGAATACACGACCAGCAGCTGTGGCAAGACAAGACTAGCAGCTCTGAGAAGAGAAATCAAGCAGCTGTGGGAAGACAAAACTAACAGCTGTGGGAAAACACGACTAACAGCTGTGAGAAGAATTCACTAGCAGCTGTGGGAAGACAAGACTATAAGCTGTGGGATGACAAGACTTGCAGCTGTTGAAAGACAAGACTAGCAGCCGTGGGAAGACAAGACTAGAAGCTTTTGGAAGACATGACTAGCAAATGTTGGAATACAAGACTAGAAGATATGGGAAGACAAGACAAGCAGCTGTGGGAAGACAAGACTAGCAGCTGTGAGAAGGCAACACTAGCAGCTGTGAGATGACAAGACTAGCAGCTTTGGGAAGACAAGACTAACAGCTATGGGAAGACAAGACTAGCAGCTGTGGGAAGACTAGACTAGCAGCTGTGGGAAGACAAAACTAGCAGCTGAGGGAAGACAAGATTTGCAACTGTGAGAGGGCAAGACTAGTAATTGTAGGAAGACAAGACTTGCTAACAGTGACAAAGCAAGATTAGCAACTTTGGTAAGACTAGCAGCTGTGGGAAGAAAAGACTAGCAGCTGTGGGAAGACAAGTCAAGCAGCTGTGGGAAGATAAGACTTGCAACTTTGAGAAGGCATGACTAGCATGTGTGGGAAGACAAGACAACAACTGTTGGAAAACAAGACTAGCAGATATGAGAAGACAAGACTAAAAGCTCTGGGAAGACAAGACTTGAAGAGGTGAGAAGACGAGTCTAACAGCTATGGGAACACAAGATTAGCTGCTCTGGGAAGACAAGACTAGCATCCTTGGGAAGACAAGATTAGCAGCTATTGGAGGACAAGACTAGCAGCTGTGGGAAGACAAGACTAGCAGTTCTGGAAGACAAGACTAGCAGCTATGGGAAGACAAGACTAGCAGCTTTGAGAAGTCAAGACTAGCAGCTGTTTGAAGTCAAAACTAGCAGCTGTGGGAAAACACGACTAGCAGCTGTGAGAAGAAAAGAATATCAGCTGAAGGAAGGAAAGAATATATTCTCTGAGAAGACAAGACTAGCAGCTGTGGGAAAACAAGACCAGCAACTGTGGGAAGGCAAGACTAGCAGATGTGGGAAATCAAAACAAGCAGCTGTGGGAAGACAAGACTAGCAGCTGTGGGAAGAAAAGAGGATCAGCTGTGAGAAGACAATACTAGTAGCTGTGGGAAGAGAAGGCTAACAGCAGTGAGAAGACACGACTAGCAGCTGTGAGAAGACAACACTAGCAGCTGTGGAAATGGAAGACTAGCAGCTGAGGGAAGACACGACTGGCAGCTGTGAGATGGCAACAATAGCAACTGTTTAAAGACAAGACTAACAGCTGTGGGAAGACAAGACTAACAGCTATGGGAAGACAAGACTAGAAGTTGTGGGAAGACAAGTCAAGCAGCTGTTGGAAGTCACGGCTTGCAGCTGTGGGAATACAAGACTAGCAGCTGTGGGAAGACAACACTAACAGCTGTGGGAAGAAAAGACAAACAGCTGTGTGAAGGCAAGAATAACAGTTGCAAGAAGACAGGACTAGCTGCTGTGAGAAGACGACACTAATAGCTGTGGGATGACAAGACTAGCAGCTGTGGGAAGACAAAACTAGCAACTGTCGGAAGACAAGATTAGCAATGATGGAAAGACAAGACTATCAGCAGTGAGAATGCAAGACTAGCAGCTGTGGAAATACAAAACTATCTGTGGGAAGACAAGTCTAGCAACTCTTAGAAGGCTAGACTAGGAACAGTTTAAAGACAAGACTTGCTAACAGTGAGAAGACAAGGATAGCAACTGTGTTAAGACTAGCAGCTGTGGGAAGAAAAGACTAGCAGCTGAGGGAAGGTAAGTCTAGCAGCTGAGGGAAAATAAGACTTGCAACTTTGAGAAGGTACGACTTGCAGCTATAGGAAGACAAGACTACCAGTTGTGGGAAGACAAGACTAGCAGCTATGGGAAGACACGACTAGCATCTCTGGGAAATCAAGACTAGCAGCTGTAAGAAGAGAATACGTGAAGCTGTGAGAAGTCGAAACAAGCAGCTGTGGGAAGACAAGACTAGCAGCCTTGGGAAGGCACAGCTAGCAGCTGTGAGAAGACAATACTAGCAGCTGTGGGAAGACAAGACGATCAGCTGTGGGAATACTAGAAAAGCAGACGTGAGAAGGCAACAACAGGAGCTGTGGGAAGACAAGACTAGCAGCAGAGGGAAGACACAACTGGCAGCAATGAGAAGACAAGACTAGCAGCTGTGGAAAGACAAGACTAACAGGTTTGTGATGACACGACTAGAAGCTGTGGGAAGACTAGAGTAGAAGCCGTGGGAAGACAAGACTAGCAGCTATTTGAAGACACGACTAGCAGCTGTGGGAACACAAGACTAGAATATGTAGAAAAAGACAAGACTAGCAGCTGTGGGAAGACAAGACTAGCAGCTGTGAGAAGAGAACACAAGCAGCTGTGGGAACACAAGACTAACAGCTGTGGGAAAACACGACTAGCAGCAGTGAGAAGACAACACTAGCAGCTGTGGGAAGACAAGAGTAGAAGCTGTGGGAAGACAAGACTAGCAGCCGTGGGCAGACAAGACTAACAGCTTCTGGAAGACACGACTAGCAGCTGTGGGAAATCATGACTAGAAGCTATGGGAAGACAAGACTAGCAGCTGTGGGAAGACAAGACTAGCAGCTGTGAGAAGACAACACTAACAGCTGTAGGACAACAAGACTAGTAGATGTGGGAATACAAGACTAGCAACTGTCAGAAGACAAGACTAGCAGCTTTGTGAAGATAAGACTAACAGCTTCTGGAAGACACGACTAGCAGCTGTGGGAAATCATGACTAGAAGCTATGGGAAGACAAGACTAGCAGCTGTGGGATAACAAGACTACCAGATGTGGGAAGACCAGACTAGCAGCTGTGGGATAACAAGACTACCAGATGTGGGAAGACAAGACTAGCAACTGTTGGAAGACAAGAATAGCAGCTGTGAGAAGACAACACTAGCTGCTGTCGGATAACAAGAGTACCAGCTGTGGGAAGACAAGACTAGCAACTATCGGAAGACAAGACTAGCAGCAATGAGAAGACAGGACTAGCAGCTCTGGGAAATCAAGACTAGCAGCTGTCTGAAGACAAGACGAGCAGCGATGGGAAGACAAGACTAGCAAAAGTGAGAAGGCAAGACTAGGAACTGTGGGAGGACAAGACTTGCTAACAGTGAGAAGACAAAGCTAGCAACTGTGTTAAGACTAGCAGCTGTGGGAAGAAAAGACTAGCAGCGATGGGAAGACAAGACTAGCAGCTGAGAATGCAAGACTAGCAGCTGTGGGAAGACACGAATAGCAGTTGGGAGAAAACAAGACTAGCAACTGTGAGAAGACAACACTAAGAGCTCTGGGATGACAAGAGGAGCAGCTGTGGGAAGACAAGATTAGCAACTGTCGGAAGACAGGACGAGCAAATGTGAGAAGGCTAGACTAGGAACTGTGGGAAGACAAGACTTGCTAACAGTGAGAAGACAAGGCTGGGAACTGTGTTAAGACTAGCAGCTGTGGGAAGAAAAGACTAGCAGCAGTGAGAAGACAAGTCTAGCAGCTATGGGAACACAAGATTAGCTAATCCGGGAAGACAAGACTGGCAGCTATCAGAAGACAACACTAGCAGCTATAGGAAGATAAGAGTAGCAGCTGTGGGAAGACAAGACTAGCCGTTCCCGGAAGACAAGACTACCAGCTATGGGAAGGCAAGACTAGCAGCTGTGGGAAGTCACGACTAGCAGCTGTGGGAGTTGAAGACTAGCATCTGCGGGAAGAAACGACTAGAATCTGTGGGAAGACAAGAATAGCACCTGTAAGAAGCCAAGTCTGTAAGCTTTGGGAAGACAAGAGTAGCAGCTCTGTGAAAACAAGACTAGCAGCTGTGGAAAGACAACACTAGCAACAATGGGAAGACAAGACTAGCAGCTGTGGGAAATCAATACTAGCAGCTGTGGGAAGACAAAACTAGCAGCTGTATTAGGAGAAGACGAGCAGCTGTGAGAAGACATAACTAACAGCTGTGGGAAGACAAGACTAGCAGCCTTGGGAACAAACGGCTAGCAGCTGTGAGAAGACAATACTAGCAGCTCTGGGAAGACAAGACTAGCAGCTACGGGAAGACAAGACTAAAAGGTGTGGGAAGTCAAGAATAGCAGCTGTGAGAAGTGAAGACTAGCAGCTGTAGGAAGGCATGCCTAGAATCTGTGGGAAGACAAGACTAGCAGCTGTGGAAAGCCAAGACTAGCAGTTGTGGAAAGACAAGACTAGCAGCTCTGGGAAGAAAAGACTAACAGCTGTGGGAAGACAAGACTAGTAACCATGGAAATACAAGACTAGCAGCTCTGGGAAGTCAAGACTAGCAGCTGTGTGAAGTGAAGACTAGCAGCTGTAGGAAGGTATGACTAGAATCTGTCGGAAGACGAGACTAGCAGCTGTGGAAAGCCAAGACTAGCAGCTGTGAGAGGTCATAACTAGCAGCTTTTGGAAGACAAGACTAGCAGCTGTTGGAAGACAATGCTAACAGCTGTGGGAAGACAAGACGATCAGCTGTTGGAAGACTAGAAAAGCAGCCGTGAGAAGGCAACAATAGGAGCTGTGGGAAGACAAGACTAGCAGCTGTGGGAAGACACGACTAACAGGCTTGTGATGACACAACCAGCAGCTGTGGGAAGACTTCTCTAGCAGCTGTGGGAATGCAAGACTACCGGCTGTGAGAAGAGAACACAAGCAGCTGTGAGAAGACAACACTAGCAGCTGTGGGAAGACAAGACTAGAAGCTGTGGGAAGACAAGACTAGCAGCCGTGGGAAGAGAAGACTAGCAGCTGTAGGAAGAGAATACGAGCAGTTTTGAGAAGAAATAACTAGCAGCTGTGAGAGGACAACACTAGCTGCTCTGGGATAACAAGACTAGCAGTTGTGCGAAGACAAGACTAGCAACTGTCGGAAGGCAAAACTAGCAACTGTCGGAAGACACGACAATCAGCTACTGGAAGACAAGACTAGCAGCTGTGGGAAGACAAGACTTCCAATGGTTAGAAGTCAAGACTACTAGCTGTGTGATGACAAGACTAGCAACTGTGGGAAGATAAGATTTGCAACTTTAAGAAGGCAGGACTAGCAACTGTGGGGAGACAAGACTAGTATCTGTGGGAAGACAAGACTTGCAGCTGTGGAAATACAAGACTTGAACCGGAAAGAAGACAAGTCTAGCAGCTATGAGAATACATTATTATTAGCTCTGTGAAGACAAGACTAGCAGTTCTTAGAAGACAAGCCTAGCAGCTATTTGAAGACAAGACTAGCAGCTATGAGAAGACAAGACTATCAGTTCTGGGATGTCAGGAATAGCAGCTATGGGAAGACAAGATTAGCAGCTTTGGGAAGTCAACAATAGCAGCTATGGGAAGACAAGACTAGAAGCTGTGAGAAGACAAGACTAGCAGTTCTGGGAAGACAAGACTATCAGCTATGGGAAGACAAGAATAACAGCTTTGGGAAGTCAGGAATGGAAGCTGTTTGAAGTCATGATTAGCAGCTGTAGGAAGACATGACTAGCAGCTGTGAGAAGACAAGATTATCAACTGTGGGAAGGCAAGACTAGCTGCTCTGAGAAGACAAGACTAAGAGCTGTGGGAAAACAAGACCCGCAACTGTGGGAAGACAAGGCTAGCAGATGTGGGAAATCAAAACAAGCAGCTGTGGGAAGAAAAGACTAGCAGCTGTGGGAAGAGAAGAGGATCAACAGTGAGAAGCCAAACTAGCAACTGTGGAAAGACAAGACTAACAGGTGTGGGAAGACAAGACTAGTAACCATGGAAAGACAAGACTAGCAGCTCTGGGAAGTCAAGACTAGCAGCTGAGAGAAGTGAAGACTAGCAGCTGTAGGAAGGCATGACTAGAATCTGTGGGAAGACAAGACTAGCAGCTGTGGAAAGCCGAGACTAGCAGCTGTAAGAAGTCATAACTAGCAGCTTTTGGAAGACAAGACTTGCAGCTGTGGGAAGACAATACTAACAGCTGTGGGAAGACAAGACGATCAGCTCTGGGAAGACTAGAAAAGCAGCTGTGAGAAGGCAACAATAGGAGCTGTGGGAAGACAAGACTAGCAGCTGTGGGAAGACACGACTAACAGGAATGTGAAGACACAACTAGCAGCTGTGGGAAGACTTCACTAGCAGCTGTGGGAATGCAAGACTACCGGCTCTGAGAAAAGAACACAAGCAGCTGTGAGAAGACAACACTAGCAGCTGTGGGAAGACAAGACGATCAGCTGTGGGAAGACTAGAAAATAGCCGTAAGAAGGCAACACTAGGAGCTGTGGGAAGACAAGACTAGCAGCGATGGTAAGGCAAGAATAGCAGCTGTGAGAATGCAAGACTACCAGCTGTGGGAAGACAAAACTAGCAGCTGTGGGAAGACAAGACTAGCAAAAGTGAGAAGGCTCTACTAGGAACTGTGTGAAGACAAGACTTGCTAACAGTGAGAAGACAAGGCTTACAACTGTGTTAAGACTAGCAGCTGTGGGAAGAAAATACTAGCAGCTGCTGGAAGACAAGTCTAGCAGCTGTGGGAAGAAAATACTAGCAGCTGCTGGAAGACAAGTCTAGCAGCTGTGGGAAGATAAGTCTTGACACTTTGAGAAAGTAGGACTAGCAGCTATGGGAAGACAATACTAACAATTGTGGGAAGACAAGACTAGCAGCTCTGGGAAGAAAAGACTGGCAGCTATGAGAAGACAACACTAGCAGCTATGGGAAGACAAGACTAGCAGCTGTGGGAATACAAGACTAATCGTTCCCGGAAGATTAACAGCTACGGGAAGACAAGACTAGTAGCTGAGGGAAGTCAAGGCTTGCAGCTGTGGGAGTTGAAGACTAGCAACTGTGGGAAGACACGACTAGACTCTGTGAGAAGACAAGACTAGCAGCTGTGGGAAGCCCTAGACTAGGAGCTGTGGGAAAACAAGACTAGCAGCTCTGGGAAGACAAGACTAGCAGCTGTTGGAAGACAACACTAGCAACCATGGGAAGACAAGCCTATCAGCTGTGGGAAATCAAGACTAGCAGAATTGGGAAGACATGGCTAGCAGCAGTGAGAAGACAATACTACCAGCTGTGGGAAGACAAGAGTAACAGCCATGGGAAGACAAGATTTGCAGCTGTGGGAAGACTAGAAAAGCAGATGTGAGAAGACAACACTAGCATCTGTGGGAAGAAAAGACTAGCAGCTGTGGGAAGACACGACTGGCAGACGTGAGAAGACAACACTGGCAGCTGAGGGAAGACAAGACGAGAAAGTTTGGTATAACACGACTAGCAACACTAGTAGCTGTAGGAAGGCAAGAGTATCGGCTGTGGGAAGACAAGACTAGCATCTTTTGGAAGATTAGAGTAGGAGCCGTTGGAAGGCAAGACTAGCAGCCATTTGAAGACACGACCAGCAGATGTGGGAAGACAAGACTAACAGCTATGAGGAGAAAAACCAAGCAGCTGTGGGAAGACAAAACTAACAGCTGTGGGAAGACAAAACCATAAGCTGTGGGAAGACAAGACTAGCAGCTGTGGGAAGACTATACTAGCAACTGTGGGAAGACAAGACCATAAGCTGAGGGAAGACAAGACTAGCAGCTGTGGGACGACTTCACTAGCAGCTGTGGGAAGGCAAGACTATCGGCTGTGGGTAGACTAGACTAGCAGCTGTGGGAAGACTAGAGTAGAAGCCGTGGGAAGATTAGACTAGCAGCAGTGGGAACACAAGACTAGAATATGTGGGAAGACACGACTAGCAGCTGTGGGATAACAAGATTAGCAGCTGTGAGCAGAGAGCACAAGCAGCTGTGGGAACACGAAACTAACAGCTGTGTGAAAACACGACTAGCAGCTATGAGAAGACAACATTAGCAGCTGTGGGAAGACAAAACTAGCAGCTTTTGGAAGACACGACTAGCAGCTGTCGGAATACAAGACTAGAAGCTATGGGAAGACAAGACTAACAGCTGTGAGAAGACAACTCTAACAGCTGTGGGATAACAAGACTAGCAGCTGTGGGAAGACAATACTAGCAACTGTCGGAAGACAACACTAGCAGCTTTGGGAAGACAAGACTAGCAGCTTTGAGAAGACAAAACTAGCAGCTGTGGGATACCAAGACTAGCAGCTGTGGGAAAACAAGACTAGCATCTGTGAGAAGACAACACTAGCTGCTGTAGGATAACAAGAGTAGCAGCTGCGGAAGACAAGACTAGCAACTGTCGGAAGACAAGACTAGCAGCTATGGGAAGACAAGACTAGCAGCTATGGAAAACCAAGTCTAGCAGCTCTGGGAGGACAATGCTAACAGCTGTAGGAAGAGAATACGAGCAGCTTTGAGAAGACATAACCAGCAGCTGTGGGAAGACAAGATTAGCAGCTGTAGGAAGAGAATACGAGTAGCTTTGATAAGACATAACTAGCAGCTGTGAGAAGACAACACTAGCTGCTGTGGGATAACAAGACTAGCAGTTGTGGGAAGAGAAGACTAGCAACTGTCGGATGACAAGACTAGCAGCTGTGAGAAGACAACACTAGCTGCTGTGGGATAACAAGACTAGCAGCTGTGGGAAGACAAGACTAGCAACTGTCGGATGAGAAAACAAGCAGCTATGGGAAGACAAGACTAACAGCTGTGGGAAGACTAGACTAGCAACTGTGGGAAGACAAGACTTGCAATGGTTAGAAGTAAAGACTGGCCACTGTGGGAAGACAAGACTAGCAACTGTGCGAAGATAAAACTTGCAACTTTGAGAAGGCAGGACTAGCAGCTGTGGGAAGAGAAGACTAGCAACTATGGGAAGACAAGACTAGGAGCTATGGGAAGACAAGACTTGCAGCTGTTGAAAGACAAGACTTGAAGCGGAGAGAAGACAAGTCTAACAGCTATGGGAACAAAAGTTTATCAGCTCTAAGAAGACAAGACTTGCAAATCTGGGAAGACAAGACTAGCAGCAATGGGAAGCAAAGACTAGCAACTGTGGGGAGACAAGACTAGCAGTTCTGGGAAGACAAGACCAGCAGCTATGGGAAGGCAAGACTAGCAGCTTCGGGAAGTCAGGAATAGAAGCTATGGGAAGACAAGATTAGAAATTATGGGAAGACAAGACTGGGAGCTGTGGGAAGGCAAGACTAGCAGTTCTTGGAAGACAAAACTAGCAGCTATGGCAAGACAAGACTAGCAGCTTTGGGAAGTCAAGAATAGCAGCTGTTTGAAATCAAGACTAGCAGCTGTGGGAAGACACGACTAGCAGCTGTTGGAAGACAAGACTAGCAGGTGCAAGAAGACAAGACTAGCAGCTGTGGGAAGGCTAGACTAGCTGCTCTGAGAAGACAAGACTAGCAGCTGTGGGAAAACAAGACCAGCAACTGTATGAAGACATGACTAGCAAATGTGGGAAATCAAAACAAGCAGCAGTGGGAAAAGAAGACTAGCTGCTGTAGGAAGAAAAGATCAGCTGTGAGAAGACAAAACTAGCAACTGTGGGAAGACAAGACTAACGGCTGTGGGAAGACATGGCTAGCAGCTGTGAGAAGACAACACTAGTAGCTATGGGAATATAAGACAAGCAGATGTGTGAAGACACGACTGGCAGCTGCGAGAAGACAACACTGGCAACTGTGGGAACACAAGACTAGCAGCTGAGGGAAGACACGACTGGCAGCTTTGAGAAGACAACACTAGCAACTGTGGGAAGAAAACATTTGCAGCTGTGGGAAGACTAGACTAGCAGCTGTGGGAAGACAAAACTAGCAACATTGGGAAGACACATCTAGCAGCTGCGGGAAGATAATACTAGCACCTGTGGGAAGACAAGATTAGCAGCTATTGGAAGACAAGTCTAGCAGCTGTGGGAAGACAAGCCGATCAGCTGTGGTAAGACTAAAAAAGCAGCCGTGAGAAGGAAACACTACTAGCTGTGGGAAGACAAGACTAGCAGCTGTGGTTAGACACGAGTGTCAGCTGTGAGAAGATAAGACTAGCAGCTGTGAGAAGATAAGACTAGCAGCTGTGGAAAGAGAAGACTAACAGGTTTGTGATTACACGACTAGCAGCTGTGAGAAGACTACACTAGCAGCTGTGGGAATGCAAAACTATCGGCTGTGGAAAGACTAGAGTAGACGCCGTGGGAAGACAAGACTAGCAGCTATTTGAGGCCACGACTAGCAGTTGTGGGAATACAAGACCAGAATATGTAGGAAGACACGACAAGCAGCTGTGAGAAGACAAAACTAGCAGCTGTGAGAGGCGAGCAGAGGCTGCTCTGGGAACACAAGACAAACAGCTGTGGGAAAACACGACTAGCAGCTGTGGGAAGACAACACTAGAAGCTATGGGAAGACAAGACTAGCAGCTGTGAGAAGACAACACTAGCAGCTGTGAGATAACAAGACAAGCAGCTGTGGGAAGAGAAGACTAGCAACTGTCGAAAACAAGACTAGCAGCTTTGGGAAGACAAGTCTAGCAGCTGTGAGAAGACAACACTAGCAGTTGTGGGATAACAATACCAGCAGCTGTGGGAAGAAAAGACTGACAGCTGTGAGAAGAAAACACTAGCTGCTGTGGGATAGCAAGACTAGCAGCTGTAGGAAGACAAGACTAACAACTGTGAAGAATCAAGACTAGCAGGTGTGAGAAGACAAGACTAGCAGCTGTAGAAAGAGATTACGAGCAGCTTTGAGAAGACATAACTAGCAGCTGTGGGAAGACAAGACTAGCAGCTGTATGAAGATAATATGAGCAGCTTTGAGAAGACAACACTAGCTGCTGTGGAATAACAAAGACTAGCAGAAAAGACTAGCAGCTATGGGAAGACAAGACTAGCAGCTGTGGGAAGACAAGACTAGCAGCCATGGGAAGACAAGACTAGCAGCTGTGGGAAGTCAAGACCAGCACCTGAAGGAAGACAAGACTAGCAGCTATGGGAAGGCACGTCTAGCAGCTGTGTGAAGACAAGACTAGGTGGAATGAGAAGACATGACTGGCAGTAGTGGGAAGACAAGACTAGCAGCACTGGGAACACAAGACTAGCAGCTGTGATAAGACAACACTAGCAACTGTGGGAAGACGAGACTAGCAGGTGTGGGAAGAGAAGACTAACAGCTGTGCGAAGACACGAATAGCAGCTGTGAGAAGACAACACAAGCAACTGTGGTAAGAGAAGAGTAGCAGCTTTCGGATGACAAGACCAGCAGCTGTGGGAAGACAAGGCTATCAGCTGTGGGATGACTAGATTAGCAGCCGAGAGAAGGCAACACTAGCAGCCGTAGAAAGACAAGACTAGCAGCTGTGGGAAGACAAGACTAGCGGATGTAGGAAGACACGACTAGCAGCTTTGGTAAGACAAGACTAACAGCTGTATGAAGACAAGACTAGCAGCTATGGAAAGACAAGACTAGCAGCTGTGGGAAGACAAGACAAGCAGCTGTTGGATGATATGACTAGCAGCTCTGGGAATAGAAGACTAGAAGCTATGGGAAGACAAGACTAGCAGCTGTGGGAAGACAAGACTAGCAGCTGTGAGAAGACAACACTATCAGCTGTGTGAAGACAAGACTAGCAGCTGTGGGAAGACAAGTCTAGCAACTGTCGGAAAACAAGCCTAGAAGCTTTGAGAAGACAAGACTTGCAGCTGTGGGAATACAAGACTAGCAGCTGTAAGAAAGCAAGACAAGCAGCTGTGGGGAGACAAAACAAGCAGCTGTGGGAAGGCAAGACTTGCAATGGTGAGAAGGCAAGACTATGAACTGTGGGAAGACAAGACTTGCTAACAGTGAGAAGGCAAGACTAACAACTGTGTCAAGACTAGCAACAGTGGGAAGAAAAGACTAGCATCTGTCTGAAGACAAGACTATCAGCAGTGGGAAGAGAAGACTAGCAGCTCTGGGAAAACAAGACCAGCAGCTGTGGGAAATCAAGACTAGCAGCTGCGGGAAGTCAAGACTAGCAGCTGTGGGAAGAGAAGACTAGCAGCTATGAGGAGACAAAACTAGCAGCTGTGGGAAGACAAGACTAACAGCTGTGGGAAGATGCGACTAGCATATGAGAGAGGACGACAAGACTAGCCGCTGTGGGAAGACAAGACCAGGAGCTGTGAGAAGACAAAACAAGCAGCTTCGGGAAGACAAGAGTAGCTGCTATGGGAAGTCAAGACTAGCAGCTGTTGGAAGACAAGACTAGCAGCTGTGGGAAGACTTGACTAGCAGCCGAGAGAAGACAACACTAGCAGCTTTGGGAAGAGAAGACTAACAACTGTGGGAAGACACGACTGGCAGCCGTGAGAAGACAACACTAGAAGCTATGGTAAAATAAGACTAGCAGCTGTGGGAAGACACGACTAGCAGATGTAGGAAGACATGACTAGCAGCTGTGGGAAGACTAGACTAGGAACCGTTAGAAAGACAAGAAGAGCAGCCATTGGATGACAAGTATCAGCTGTAGGAATACAAGACTAAAAACTATGGGAAGGAAAGACTAGGAGCAGTGGAAAGGCAAGAATAGAAGCTGTGGGAAGGCTAGACTATGTAAAGTAAAAGGACACAAATGCAACTAATGTGACTTTTTATTGTGGCAACGTTTCGCTCTCCAGGAGCTTCATCAAGCCATTACAAACAATACATGGACACAGAGGGTATATAAAGGCTCAGATTCTACCAACTTTATTACAATCTGTCGGACACCGCAACACAATGGACATTTCATGGTTATTTGGACACCCTTCTTCGTGCTCACAGCTATCGGCTCTACCATATTGTATTACTTTTGTCACTGCTACTACTACTACTACTACTACTACTACTACTACCACTAGTGAACATCGAAATGGTACCTCACTAGTATTGCCCCTCACTCTGAGCCTTTATATACCCTCTGTGTCCATGTATTGTTTGTAATGGCTTGATAAAGCTCCTGGAGAGCGAAACGTTGCCACAATAAAAAGTCACATTAGTTGCATTTGTGTCCTTTTACTTTACATATTGTCGGTAATTCTACCAACTTTATTACAAGGCTAGACTAGCAGATGTGGGAAGACAAGGCTATCAGCTATTGGAAGACACGAGTATAAGCTGTGGGAATAAAAGACTAGAAGTTATAGGAAGACAAGACTTGCAGCTTTGAAAGGACAACACTAGCACCTGTGGGATGACAAGACTAGCAACTGTCAGAAGAGAAGATTAGCAACTATGGGAAGACAAGACTAGCAGCTGTAGGAAGACAAAACTAGCAGCTGTGGAAAGACTAGACTTGCTAACAGTGAGAAGGCAAGACTAGCAACTGTGTTAAGACTTGAAACTGTTGGAAGAGAAGACTAGCAGCTGTGGGAAGACAAGTCTAGCGGCTTTGGGAGGATAAGACTTGCAACTTTGAGAAGGCAGGACTAGCAGCTATGGGAAGACAAGACTATCAATTGCAGGAAGACAAGACTAGGAGCTATGGGAAGGCAAGACTAGCAGATGTGGGGAGACTAGAGTTGAAGCGGTGAGAAGACAATACTTGAAGCTATGGGAACACAAGATAAGCAGTTCTGGGAAGACAAGACTAACAGCTATGGAAAGACAAGACAAGCAGCTATGGGAATACAAGACTAGCAGGTCTGGGAAGAAGAGACTAGCAGTTCTGGGAAGAGAAGACTAGCAGTTATGAGAAGACAAGACTAGCAGCTTTGGAAAATCAAGACTAGCAGCTTTGGGAAGTCAAGACTAGCAGGTGTGGGAAAGCAAGACAAGCAAATGTGGGAAGACAAGACTAGCAGCTCTGGGAAATCAATACTAGCAGCTGTAGGAAGACAAGACTACAAGTTGTTGGAAGAGAAGACGAGCAGCTGTGAGAAGACAAAACTAGCAGCTGTGGGAAGACAAGACTAAGAGCTGTGGGAAGACACGACTAACAGCTGTGTGAAGACAACACTAGCAGCTATGGGAATACAAGACTATCAGCTGTGGGAAGACACTACTGGCAGCTGAGGAAAAACACGATTGGCAGCCGTGAGATGGCAACACTAGTAGCCGTAGGAAGACAAGACTAGCAGCTATGGGAAGACACGACTAGCAGCTGTGGGAATACAAGACTAGAAGCTATGGGATGACAAGACTAGCAGCTGTGAGAAGGAAAGACTATCAGCATTGGGAAGACAAGACCAGCAATTGTCGGAAGACAAGACTAGCAACTATATGAAGACAAGACTAGCAGCTGTGGAAAGACAAGACTAGCAACGGTGAGACGGCAAGACTAGGAACTATGGGAAGACAAGACTCGCTAACAGTGACAAGGCAAGACTAGCAACTGTCGGAAGACAAAACTAGCAGCTGTGGGAAGACAAGATTTGCAACTGTGAGATGGCAAAAAACTAGAAACTGTGGGAAGACAGGATTACTGACAGTGAGAAGGCAAGACAAGCAACTATGTTAAGACTAGCAGCTGTGGGAAGAATAGAATAGGAGCTATGGGAAGACAAAACAAGCAGCTGTGGGAAGACAAGATTAGCAGCTCTGGGATGACAAGACTAGCAGCTGTGGGAAGACAAGACTAGCAACAGTAGTAAGACAAGACTAGCAGCAGTGGAAATCAAAACTAGCAGTTCTGGGAAGACAAGACTAGCATCTGTGAGAAGACAAAACTAGCAGCTGTAGGAAGACAAGACTCTCAACTCTGGTAAGACAAGACTAGCAGCTGTGGGAAGACTAGACTACCAGCCGTGAGAAGAGAAGAGTAGCGCTGTGGGAAGCCAAGAAGAGCAGCTGTGAGAAGACAAAACTAGCAGCTGTTGGAAGAATAGACTAACAGCTGTGGGAAGACACGGCTTGCAGCTGTGAGAAGACAACACTAGCAGCTGTGGGAAGACAAGAGTAGCAGCTATGGGAAGACAAGACTAGCAGCTGTTGGAAGACAAGACTAGCAGCTGTGAGAAGACAAAACTAGCAGCTGTTGGAAGACAAGACTAACAGCAGTGGAAAGATGCGACTAGCATCTGTGAGAAGACAAGACTAGCAGCTGTGGGAAGATAAAACTAGCAGCTTTCGGAAGACAAGAGAAGCTGCTATGTGAAGAGAAGACTAGAAGCTGTTGGAAGACAAGACAAGCAGCTGTGGGAAGACTAGACTAGCAGCTGTGAGAAGACAACACTAGCAGCTGTGGGAAGACAAGACTAACAGCTGTGGGAAATCAAGACTAGCACCTGTGGGAAGTCAAGACTAGCAGCTGTGAGAAGACAAAACTAGCAGCTGTTGGAAGACAAGACTAACAGCAGTGGAAAGATGCGACTAGCATCTGTGAGAAGACAAGACTAGCAGCTGTGGGAAGATAAAACTAGCAGCTTTGGGAAGACAAGAGAAGCTGCTATGTGAAGAGAGGCTAGAAGCTGTTGGAAGACAAGACTAGCAACTGTGGGAAGACTTGACTAGCAGCCATGAGAAGACAGCACTAGCAGCTGTGGGAAGACAACACTAACAGCTGTGGGAAGTCACGACTGGCAGCCGTGAGAAGACAACACTAGCAGCAGTAGGAAGACAATACTTGCAGTTATAGAAAGACACCACTAGCCGCTGTGGGAAGACAAGTCTAGAAGCTATAGGAAGACAAGTCTAGAAGCTGTGCGATGACAAGACAAGCATCTATTGGAAGAGTCGACTAGCAGCTGTGGGAAAACAAGACTAGAAGCTGTACGAAGACAAGACTAGCAGCTATGGAAAGACTAGACTAGGAGCCGTGGAAAGACAAGACTAGGAGCCGTGGAAAGACAAGACTAGGAGCCATTGGAAGGCAAGTATCAGCTGTAGGAATACAAGACTAGAAGCTATGGGAAGACGTGACTAGCAGCTGTGGGAAGACAAGAATAGCAGCTATTGGAAGGCTCGACCATTAGATGTGGGAATACAAGACAAGAGTAGCCACTGTGGAAAGGCAAGACTAGCAGCTGTGAGAAGACAAAACTAGCAGCTGTTGGAAGAGTAGACTAGCAGCTGTAGGAAAACACGGCTAGCAGCTGTGAGAAGGCAACACTAGCAGCTGTGAGAAGACAAGAGTAGCATCAATGGGAAGCTGAGACAAGCAGCTGTGGGAAGACTAGACTTGCAGCTGTGAGAAAACAAAACTAGCAGCTGTGGGAAGACAAGAATAACAGGGGTGGGAAGGCATAACTACCAGCCGTGAGAAAACAACACTAGCAGCTGTGGGAAGTCAATACTAGCAGCTATGGGAAGACACGACTAGCAGCTGTGGGAAGACAAGTCTAGCAGCTACGGGAAGATAAGTCTAGCAGCTGTGGAAAGACAAGTCAAGCATCTATTGGAAGAGACGACTAGCAGCTGTGGGAAAACAAGACTAGCAGCTGTGAGAAAACAACACTATCAGCTGTGGGAAGACAAGACTAGCAGCTGTGGGAAGACTAGACTAGGAGCCGTGGAAAGACAAGACTAGCAGCCATTGGGAGACAATTATCAGCTGTAGGAATACAATACTAGAAGCTATGGGAAAACAAGAGGAGCTGTGGGTAGACAAGACTAGCAGCTCTGGGAAGACAAGACTAGCAGCTGTGGGAAGACTAGACTAGCAGCCGTGGGAAGAGAAGACTTACAGCTGTAGGAAGACACGACTATCAGCTGTGGGAATACAAGACTAGAAGTTATGGGAAGTCAAGACTAGCAGCTTTGAGAAGACAACACTAGCAGCTGTGAGATGACAAGACTAGCAGCTGTTTGAAGACAAGACTAGCAACTCTCGGAAGCGAAAACTAGCAACTATGGGAAGACAAAACTAGCAGCTGTGGGAAGACAAGATTAGGAGTTGTTGGAAGACAAAACTAGCAGCTGTGGGAAGACTAGACTTGCTAACAGTGAAAAGGCAAGACTAGCAACTGTGCTAAGACTAACAGCTGTGGGAAGAAAAGTCTAGCAGCTGTGGGAAGACAAGACTTTCAATTGTGGGAAGACAAGACTAGCAGCAATGGGAAGACAAGACTAGTAGATGTGGGAAGACAAGACTAGAAGCGGTGAGAAGACAAGTCTGGAAGCTATTGGAACACAAGATTAGCAGCTCTGGGAAGACAAGACTAGCAGCTATGGGAAGACAAGACTAGCAGCTATGGGAATACAAGACTAGCAGCTGTGGGAAGACACGACTGGCAGCCGTGAGAAGGCAACACTAGCAGCTGTGAGAAGAGAAGACTAGCAGCTGTGGGAAGACAAGACTAGCAGCTGTGGGAAAACACGATTGGCATCCGTGAGATGACAACACTAGCAGCTGTAGGAAGACAAGACTAGAAGCTATGGAAAGACAACAATAGCAGCTGTGGGAAGACACGACAAGCAGCTATTGGAAGACACAACTAGCAGCTGTGGGAAAACAAGAGTAGAAGCTGTGGGAAGACAAGAACAGCAGCGGTTTGAAGACAAGACTTGCAGCTGTGAGAAGTAAAGACTATCTGCATTGGAAAGCCAAGACTAGCGACTGTCGGAAGACAAGACTAGCACCTATATGAAGACAAGACTTGCAGCTGTGGAAAGACAAGACTAGCAAAGGTTAGACGGCAAGACTAGGAACTGTGGGAAGACTTTCTAACAGTGAGAAGGCAAGACTAGCATTTGCGGGAAGACAAGACTTGCTGGCAGTGAAAAGGCAAGACTAGCAACTATGTTAAGGTGTTCTGCTGCCTGGTCTGGAAGGTTGCAATAGTAAACATGTACAATTGTTGCACAACTGTCTTAATAATCAACAAACTGATTTATAGCGATACAGTGGCACCCATTAATTTTGAAGATCAATTAATATTTATTCTAGCAGTAGGAGATCTAAACATAGTAACACAACGCAACATAATTTATATATCTTTATGCGGTACAATAACAATGTTGTTGACATTACATAAAATATCCATAAGCACACAAGAAGCTGCAGATTATGAGCCTGACACAGACAAACCCATTTCCGTGAAGTTTTTTGAAATAATACCCAGGTACCTACTTACTGCTAGGTGAACAGGGACAGCAGATGTAAGGTGACTAACACCTATGTACTTACTGCTAGGTGAAGAGAGATAGCAAGTTTAAGGTGACTAACACCCTAGTACCTACTTGCAGCTAGGTGAACAGGGACAGCAGGTGTAAGGTGACTAACACCTATGTACTTACTTACTGTTAGGTGAAGAAGGACAGCAGGTGTAAGGTGACTAACACCCAGGTACCTATTTAATGTTAGGTGGACAGGGACGGCAGGTGTAAGGTGTCTAACAGTCATGTACCTATTTAATGCTAGGTGAGCAGATACAGCAGGTGTTAGGTGGATAACACCCAGGTACTTACTTACCGCTAGGTGAACAGGGACTGCAGGTTTAAGAAGGTTAACTTTCAGATACCTACTTGCTGTTATATGAACAGGGACAGCAGAAGTAAGGTGACTAACACCTATGTACCTACTTACTGCTAGGCGAGCAGTGATTCCAGCTGTAAGGTAAATAGCACCCAGGCACCCACCAACTGCTAGGTGAAGAGTGACAACAGGTGTAAAGTGATTAATGCCTAGGTGCCTTCTTACTGCTAGGTGAACAGGCACAGTAGGTGTAAGGTTGCTAACATCAAGTTACCTACTTACTGCTAGGTGAACAGGGACAGCAGATGTAAGGTGACTAACACCTATGTACTTACTGCTAGGTGAAGAGAGATAGCAAGTTTAAGGTGACTAACACCCTAGTACCTACTTGCTGCTAGGTGAACAGGGACAGCAGGTGTAAGGTGACTAACACCTATGTACTTACTTACTGTTAGGTGAAGAAGGACAGCAGGTATAAGGTGACTAACACCCAGGTACCTATTTAATGTTAGGTGGACAGATAGAGCAGGTGTTAGGTGGATAACACCCAGGTACTTACTTACCGCTAGGTGAACAGGGACTGCAGGTTTAAGAAGGTTAACTTTCAGATACCTACTTGCTGCTATATGAACAGGGACAGCAGAAGTAAGGTGACTAACACCTATGTACCTACTTACTGCTAGGCGAGCAGTGATTCCAGCTGTAAGGTAAATAGCACCCAGGCACCCACCAACTGCTAGGTGAAGAGTGACAACAGGTGTAAAGTGATTAATGCCTAGGTGCCTTCTTACTGCTAGGTGAACAGGCACAGTAGGTGTAAGGTTGTTAACATCAAGTTACCTACTTACTGCTAGGTGAATAGAGACAACTGGTGTAAGTGACTAACATACAGGTACCTACTTACTGCAAGGTGAACAGAGACAACAGGTGTAAGGTGACTAACGCCTAGATAACTACTTACTGCTAGATGAACAGTAACAACAGGTGTAAGGTGACTAGCACCCAGGTACCTACTTACTGCTAGATGAATAGAGACCGGAGGTGTAAGGTACCTATTTACGTCTAGGTGAACAGGGACATAAGGTGAAAGAAACATGCCCAACGTTTCCACCCGTCCCGGTGATTGAACAAGGATACAAAGTGTGTCAAGTGAGTACGCTGTCAACCTAGCCACGGGACACCCATTCTTCACACAGTGAGCTTAATCAAGTCGCAAACAGATCACCTTCCATGTTGAAAAACATGGCTGGCTAAAATTATGCATCTTGATCAACATAGCAAGATGGACTCAGCTATGTTGATCAACATGGTAAGCTAGAGTCAGCTGTTGATCAAAATGGCAAGCTAGAGTCAGCTATATTGATCAAAATGGCATGCTAGAGTCAGCTATGTTGATCAAAATGGCAGGCTAGAGTCAGCTATGTTGATCAACATGGCAGGATAGACTCAGCTATGTTGATCAACATGGCAGGATAGACTCAGCTATGTTGATCAACATGGCAGGCTAGATTCAGCTATGTTGATCAACAGGGCAGACTAAAGTCAGATATGTTGATCAATATGGCAGGCTAGAGTCAACTATGTTGATCAAAATGGCAAGCTAGAGTCAGCTTTGTTGATCAACATAGCAGGCTAGACTCGGCTAAGTTGATCAGCATTGCTGGATCGAGTCAGGTATGTTGATCAACATGGCAGGGGAGAGTCAGGTATGCTGATCAACATGGCAAGAGAGTCAGCTACGTTGATCAACATGGCAGGATACTCAGGTATGTTGACCAAACTGGCAGGAGAGAGTCAACTATGTTTATCAACATGGCAGGATAGTCACCTACGTTGAACACTCACATATTCCAGTGATATGTTCAATGTTTCTTATATATGTGTTGAGTAAATTAATCGAATTAGATGACGAGCCAAATATAGGACAAAATAAAAGTATTCCATTTAATGGAATAATTATAATATAGTAGTAGTAATACTAATATTAATAACAAAAAATAATAAAATTTTAATAATAATAGTCAGAATAATAGAGGAATAAGGTGGAAGTTAAATGTCAATCATAAATACGTGTGGGTGGAAGGATTTAATGATATTCGTGTGATTTATATAACTGCTAATATGTAATGAGAATGTTGTAACTCTATCCTGGAAGATTATTATTACGCTGGTGGTGGTTGTAATGTTTGTAATACTGGTTGTAGATGGTAGTAAACTGAGTGAAGGTTGAGTTGCTGGTAATCGTGGTGGTACAGTTGTGGTATAGTCCAGATGTTTGTAATATTTGTGGACACATATGCAACAGTTAGGTATCTTTATTTTGAAACGTTTCGCCTACACAGTAGGCTTCTTCAGTCGAGTACAGAAAAGTTGATAGAAGCAGAAGATACTTGAAGACGATGTAATCAGTCCATCACCCTTAAAGTTTTGAGGTGGTCAGTCCCTCAGTCTGGAGAAGAGCATTGTTCCGTTGTCTGAAACAATATGAAGTTGAAGTGACAGGATGGAGTCTTTTATAGTGCCAGGAGGTGAGACGTAGGTTGCGTTGGGAGGGCAGGTCCTTCTCAAACCCAGCCGTTCTCACTTGTAGAGATTGTCGAAGTTTGAGAAGGACCTGCCCTCCCAACGCAACCTACGTCTCACCTCCTGGCACTATAAAAGACTCCATCCTGTCACTTCAACTTCATATTGTTTCAGACAACGGAACAATGCTCTTCTCCAGACTGAGGGACTGACCACCTCAAAACTTTAAGGGTGATGGACTGATTACATCGTCTTCAAGTATCTTCTGCTTCTATCAACTTTTCTGTACTCGACTGAAGAAGCCTACTGTGTAGGCGAAACGTTTCAAAATAAAGATACCTAACTGTTGCATATGTGTCTTACCTAACAATCTGTCGGTATTTTATACCATTTTAATGTTCAATATTTGTGGACGCTGGAAAGGTGATAGTGTTTGTAGTGCTGGTCTGAGTGTAGTGTATTGCTGGTCTGAGTGTAGTGTAGTGTTGGTCTGAGCGTAGAGTAGTGCTGGTCTGAGTGTAGTGTAGTGTTGGTCTGAGCGTAGAGTAGTGCTGGTCTGAGTGTAGTGTAGTGCTGGTCTGAGTGTAGTGTAGTGCTGGTCTGAGCGTAGAGTAGTGCTGGTCTGAGTGTAGTGTAGTGCTGGTCTGAGTGTAGTGAAGTGCTGGTCTGAGTGTAGTGTAGTGTTGGTCTGAGTGTAGTGTAGTGCTGGTCTGAGTGTAGTGTAGTGTTGGTCTGAGTGTAGTGTAGTGTTGGTCTGAGCGTAGAGTAGTGCTGGTCTGAGTGTAGTGTAGTGCTGGTCTGAGTGTAGTGAAGTGCTGGTCTGAGTGTAGTGAAGTGCTGGTCTGAGTGTAGTGTAGTGCTGGTCTGAGTGTAGAGTAGTGTTGGTCTGAGCGTAGAGTAGTGCTGGTCTGAGTGTAGTGTAGTGCTGGTCTGAGTGTAGTGTAGTGTTGGTCTGAGCGTAGAGTAGTGCTGGTCTGAGTGTAGTGTAGTGCTGGTCTGAGTATAGTGAAGTGCTGGTCTGAGTGTAGTGAAGTGCTGGTCTGAGTGTAGTGTAGTGCTGGTCTGAGTGTAGTGTAGTGTTGGTCTGAGTGTAGTGTAGTGTTGGTCTGAGCGTAGAGTAGTGCTGGTCTGAGTGTAGTGTAGTGCTGGTCTGAGTGTAGTGAAGTGCTGGTCTGAGTGTAGTGTAGTGTTGGTCTGAGTGTAGTGTAGTGTTGGTCTGAGCGTAGTGTAGTGTTGGTCTGAGCGTAGAGTAGTGCTGGTCTGAGTGTAGTGAAGTGCTGGTCTGAGTGTAGTGTAGTGCTGGTCTGAGTGTAGTGTAGTGTTGGTCTGAGCGTAGAGTAGTGATGGTCTGAGTGTAGTGTAGTGCTGGTCTGAGTGTAGTGTAGTGTTGGTCTGAATGCAGTGTAGTGCTGGTCTGAGTGTAGTGTAGTGTTGGCTGAGTGTAGTGTAGTGCTGGTCTGAGTGTAGTGTAGTGCAGGTCTGAGTGTAGAGTAGTGTTGGTCTGAGTGTAGTGTAGTGCTGGTCTGAGTGTAGAGTAGTGCTGATCTGAGTGTAGTGAAGTGCTGGTCTGAGTGTAGTGTAGTGTTGGTTTGAATGCAGTGTAGTGCTGGTCTGAGTGTAGTGTAGTGTTGGCTGAGTGTAGTGTAGTGCTGGTCTGAGTGTAGTGTAGTGCAGGTCTGAGTGTAGAGTAGTGATGGTCTGAGTGTAGTGTAGTGATGGTCTGAGTGTAGTGTAGTGTTGGCTGAGTGTAGTGTAGTGCTGGTCTGAGTGTAGAGTAGTGCTGGTCTGAGTGTAGAGTAGTGTTGGTCTGAGTGTAGTGTAGTGCTGGTCTGAGTGTAGTGTAGTGCTGGTCTGAGTGTAGAGTAGTGTTGGTCTGAGTGTAGTGTAGTGCTGGTCTGAGTGTAGTGTAGTGCAGGTCTGAGTGTAGAGTAGTGTTGGTCTGAGTGTAGTGTAGTGCTGGTCTGAGTGTAGAGTAGTGCTGGTCTGAGTGTAGAGTAGTGCTGGTCTGAGTGTAGAGTAGTGCTGGTCTGAGTGTAGAGTAGTGCTGGTCTGAGTGTAGAGTAGTGCTCGTCTAAGTGTAGTGTAGTGCTGGTCTGAGTTTAGTGTAGTGCTAGTTTGAGTGCAGTGTAGTGCTGGTCTGAGTGTAGTGTTGTGCTGGTCTGAGTGTAGTGTAGTGCTGGTCTGAGTGTAGTGTTGTGCTGGTCTGAGTGTAGTGTAGTGCAGGTAAAAGAACATTAGAAAGAAGGAACACTGCAACAGGCCTACTGACCCATGCAGAGCAGGTCCATGTCCTCCCCCGGATAAGCCCAATGACCCCCCGGATTAGCCCAATGACCCACCCAGTCTGGTCACCTCCACTCAAGGATGGAGCACGGCACCAGACCCAGCAGCACAAGCTAATCAGGTAAAACTCACACCCACCCACACCCTCTCATGTATTTAACTAACCTATTTTTAAAACTACACAACGTTTTAGCCTGAATAACTGTACTCGGGAGTTTGTTCCACTCATCCACAACTCTATTACCAAACCAGTGCTTTCCTATATCCTTCCTGAATCTGAATTTTTCCTACTTGAAACCATTGCTGCGAGTCCTGTCTTGGCAGGAAATGTTCAGCACGCAAAATTACATCCCCTTTATTTATTCCTGTTTTCCATATATACACCTCAATCATATACCCCCCTAATTCTACGCCTTTCGAGAGAGTGCAGATTCAGGGCCCTCAGTCTATCCTTATAGGGAAGATTTCTGATACATGGGGTCATCTTTGTCATGCTCCTCTGTACGTTTTCCAGAGCATTTATATCCATTCTGTAATACGGCGAGCAGAACTGAGCAGCATTGTCTAAATGAGGCCTAACCAAGGCTATATGGAGTTGAAGAACAACCTGAGGACCTCTATTATTTATACTTCTAGTTATGAAGCCAAGAATTCTGTTAGCTTTATTGCGAACACTAATGTACTGTTGTCTTGGTTTTAGATTACTGCTAACCAGAACTCCTAAATCCTTTTCGCAATCATTAGTATTAAGATCTACATTATTTAGTTTATTTGTGGCATTTAACTGTCCAACATTTAAAACTTTGCATTTATCAATATTAAACTGCATCTGCCACTTCTCCGACCATTGCATCAGTCTATTCAAATCATCCTGGAGTGCTCTAGTGTCCTCATTAGAATAAATTGGAAGGCCTATTTTGGAGTCAACAGCAAATTTGCTTATGTCGCTATTTATTCCCTCATCTATGTCGTTTAAGTAAATTGTGAACAACAACGGGCCCAACACTAACCCCTGAGGAACACCGCTTGTGACGTGCCCCCATTCTGATTTCTCCCCATTTATGCAAACTCTCTGTTGCCTATTTGTCAGCCATGCCTCTACCCAGGAAAAAATTTCTCCTCCTATTCCGTGTACCTTAAGTTTACTCAATAGCCTCTGGTGTGGAACTCTATCGAAAGCCTTACTGAAGTCCTACGCAATATCATATTCATTACCATCATCTACCTCCTCAAACACCTTAGAAAAAAAAAGTTAGTAAATTCGTAAGACAGGAATGCCCTTTTGTAAAACAGTGTTGAGATTCATTAATCAATCTGTGCCTATCAAGATGGCTACGAATTGCTTCGGCAATTATTGATTCCATAAATTTTTCCCCTGCCTTGTAAATAGGTATTACATTTGCCATTTTTCACTTATCTGGCGCTATGCCAGTTTGTAGTGATATGTTAAAAATATTAGCCAAAGGTATATGCTAAGTTCCTCTTTACATTCCTTTAACACCCTTGCAAACAGTTCATCAGGACCTGGGGATTTGTTAGGTTTTAGTTTCTCTATTTGTCTGAGGACCATGTCACTAGTTACTGCAATCGTACATAGTTTATTATCCTGTTCTTCGTAATC
The DNA here is from genome assembly GCF_038502225.1 of Cherax quadricarinatus. Lineage (NCBI taxonomy): Eukaryota > Metazoa > Arthropoda > Malacostraca > Decapoda > Parastacidae > Cherax > Cherax quadricarinatus. The sequence continues at coordinate 39,155,526 of NC_091319.1, forward strand.
TATTATTTCAGGAATATCGCTAGTATTTTCCTGGGTGAAAACTGAGAGGAAGTAGGTATTGAGAATTTCACACATATCCTTATCACTGTCAGTGATCTGACCAGAGTTACTCTTAAGTGGGCCAATCTTGCCCCTAATCTTACTTCTGTATACCTGAAAGAACCCTTTTGGGTTTGTCTTTGAATTCCTTGCTACCTTAGCCTCATAATCCCTTTTTGTTTTTCTTATTCCTTTCTCTCTTGAACTGAATATATTCATTTCTTAACTGCCCGTCCCCTCTTTTGATACGCCTATATATGCCTCTCTTTTGACCAAAGATGTTTTAATCTATTGTTCATCCATTTGGGATAATTTTTGTTAGATCTAATTTCCCTACTCAGAACAAAAGTTGTCTGGGCAGGTAGAACTATGCTCTGAAAAACGTCATATTGGCAACCAAGATCATCTACCTGATCCATAGTCAGGACATCCCAATTTAGCCCACCCAGGAATTTTTTTAGTCCCATGAAGTTGGCCAAGCGAAAATCTGGGACAGAGATTTGATTGAAGTTATCTGGGTAATTCCATGATATATTGAAACTAAGTGATTTCTGATCACTTTCCCCAAGCTCATCATTAACCTCAAGATTATTAATTAGTGAATCTTTGTTGGCAAGAACCAAGTCAAGCAGATTGTTTCCTCTAGTTGCTTCAGTTACAACCTGTTCTAAAAAGCAATCCTGAACCGTATCAAGAAAGTCACTAGACTCAAGATTTTCTGTCATATTGTTCCAATCAATTTGTCTAAATTTAAATCTCCCATTATCACAACATTTCCATATCTAGATGCCTTATGAATTTCGTCCCATAACAGCTTACTGCACTCCCTATCAAGGTTTGGGGGCCTATAAATCACGCCCAAAATTAATTTGTCACGTCCCACGAGAAACTGTAGCCAAACAGATTCTGTCTTCCATGTTTCTAATCTTATATCATGTCTAAGACAACAATTTAAATTTTCTCTGACATACATCGCCACTCCACCATATATATATATACATATATATATATATATACATATATATATATATATATATATATATATATATATATATATATATATATATATATATATATATATATATATATATATATATGTCGTGCCGAATATGTAAAACTGGTCAGTTAGCAAGAACTCATTTAAAATTAAGTCCTTTCTAAAATTTTCTCTTATACGTTTAAATTATTATTATAATTAAAAATAAGCGCTAAGGCACAAGGGCTATACAGCTTATACGTTTCAAGACATATTTTTTTCATTAATGTTAATGTAAAAAATTTTAATTTTGCTCCAAAAAATCTTGGAAAACTTACCTAACCTTATTATAAAAAGAACAATTTATTTTATCCTAATCAAACTAAATATATTTTAAATTTGTTTAAAATAATTTAATACTAAACAAACACAGTGAACCATATTTTTTTCGTTAGGTTCCGAATGATTTTGGCGAAATTTTTGCATACACAAATATTCATTTGTCCTATATGGCAAGATGAGCGTTGCTATTTAAGCCAAGATCGCAAGTTCTGCCTATTCGGCACGACATATATATATATATATATATATATATATATATATGTCGTGCCGAATATGTAAAACTGGTCAATTAGCAAGAACTCATTTAAAATTAAGTCCTTTCTAAAAATTTATCTTATACGTTTAAAGATAAATTTTTTTCATTGATGTTAATGCAAAAATTTTTAATTTTGCACCAAAAGAATCTTAGAAAACTTACCTAACCTTATTATAACAAGCGCAATTTATTTTAGCCTAATCCTACTAAATATATTTTAAAAACGTTTACAGTAATTTAATACTGAACAAGCACAAAGAAATATATTTTTCTCGTTAGGTTCAGAATGATTTTGGCGAAATTATTGCATACACAAATTTTCGCTTGTCCTATATGGCAAGATGAGCGTTGCTATTTAAGCCAAAATGGCAAGTTCTGCCTGTTCGGCACGACATATATATATATATATATATATATATATATATATATATATATATATATATATATATGCAATAAGATCACAGTAAACAGGTGATTTCAGAATATGCAAAACAACCACTTTGAAAGAATAGAGAAATTCCAAGCGCTTTCGTGACTACTCACATTACCAAGGAACTATGAAAGTAAAGTTGTTGTTAAAGATTCGCCGGTATTTTCCCGGCCCGGGCCCTTCCAAGTGGTGGCCCGGCACTGGCTCCCTGTCTAGGGAGTGTCTGAGACCTAAGTCTCCCATGGGAGGAGGCACAAGTACCCCCCTCATCTTGTAAGGTACATACTCGGGCTCTGGCACCAACCATGCCCTTGAAGGGCAATGCATGGTGTCGATCGTGCTAGCACTGTGCTCTCCTGTGTGGAGTGTCGTGTGTTGGTGTTCATTTTCATTCATGTTGATTCGCAGGTCCTTCTGGCCCAGGTCTTCTCCAGATGGTGACCCGGCAGTGGCCCCCCGGGTGGGGGGTGACGATAATCATCTTTCTTCTTTCTTGGCCCTCCGGTTGGAGGATGTCGTCTTCTTCTATCTTGCGCTGACTTCCCCAAAGAGAAGCGCAGTCGGGCAGAGGCAGCAGTTACAGGGTTGATTGGAGCCACACCCCAGCTTTAGCGGACAGCAAAGTGCTGGGTGAGTGGTCATGGATAGTCGTGCTAGACGAGGGTACCGTCTTCAAGGTCCCTATTCTGAAGCATCCTGAATTTCCTCTTTGAGGTGTACTTGACTTCCACAAGGTGTTGGGTGTTGGCAGTGAGTAGTCTGGTCATGTCTGCAGTGGTGTATGTAGCAGTTTGGTCGTAGGTATACTTGACTGTTCCGTCCTGGAGGTGATGATGGATTTCTGAAGACAGCATTGTGTTCTTATACTCCTTGGTTGTGTAGAAGTATACACCCTTCAGATATCGGACTTGTTGTGGTGCAGCAGTGTCAGTGACAGTGGCACCGTGAGGTGCATCCGCAGTGTCTTGTGTTTTTGCTTTCTTGGCTGGTGGCTGAACTGGTGAAGGCGAGATTTCCGACTGGTCAGTTGCTCTAGCAGTGGATGAAAGCGGTAGTGGACTCTCATTGGTGGGTTTTGCCGACGTCTCAGAGGTCTCTGATTGGTCCATCTCTGTGTCTAGTGGAGGTTGTGACAGCGGTGGAGCAGCGGTGATGCTGGTAATATTTGCAGTAGATTTTAGGATCTCAGTGGAAGGTGGTGATGCAGGGAATGTGAGGCCAGGCATATTATTTAGTTTGAAAAGTTCATTGATGGTGGTGTTGAAGGAACCAGGCTCAGCTGCATTCTGTACATGAGCATACATAATGCAACAAAGAATCTTGGTGGAGTCGGCAGTAGGTGCTGGCAGGGAAGTGGTGGGAGCAGCTTGCATGGCATGTAGTATCTTGGTAGTGTCTGCTTGAAGCTTGGCGATAGCAGAATATGTGGTTGCTTGTGGGTTGGGTTTCTTTTGTTGTTGTTGTTTCTTGAGTATGTCTCTTCTGGTAGGGCACCTGGCAGCAAGAGTATGGTGGTCATTCTTGCAGTTCAAGCATTTAGGTGGTGAAGCAGTAGTGCAATTCTTGAAGTCATGACCCTCACGGCCACAGGTGGAGCAGAACTTCTTGTCCTTGGTAGGACAATCATTTGTGGTGTGTAAGTATGAGTAACAATTATAGCACTGTGAGATATGTTGGAATTTCTCTGCTTCGATGAAGGCTGGGTTGATGTGGAAATAGTGAATAGCCAGGCCTTCAGCGAGAGCTCTGGCTGCCATGTTGTCGTCACTGAAGGTGACCTTCAGCATGGATGAAGCATTGGGTATTTTAGTAATGAAGTCCACCTTGGCCCAAGGGTTCTTTGCTTCGATAGATGACTTGATTTCTTCAGTGGCCTGTACAGTGATAAGGTTGTCGAGTCGCTTGAGGAACACAGTTCTCCTGGCCCTCAGTGCTGGGGAAGTCAAGACAAGAAATCCCTGGTCTCGTAGAGTGGTAGTAGCAGTGGTGGTAAGTAGTTTCTCAGCCTCTGTGTCGTCTGTACAGACGACAACAAAGGCCTCTTTGAGGGATAAAATCGCATTACATTTGACTTGCAGCCTGCCACTAACGACAGCTGCAAGTGCTAGTTTGGACGACTCATTGGTTATACCACTCGCTGGTTTGATCTTTACTCTGTTAGAGTAATGCATCGTGAGTAAGCAGTGCCTGGATGACTGATAAGCGATGCTGAGATGACTTGTGATGAAAGTAAAGCATCCAAGGAAGCTATATAAGGGGTCTGGCCAGCACCTCACTATCAGATCCCACAACGGTTAAACAAGTTGGGTCGGCGCGCGTCAGGTGTTTAACCGTTGTGGGATCTGATAGTGAGGTGCTGGCCAGACCCCTTATATAGCTTCCTTGGATGCTTTACTTTCATAGTTCCTTGATAATGTGAGTAGTCACGAAAGCGCTTGGAATTTCTCTTTTCTTTCAGAGTGGTTGTTTTCCATATATATATATATATATATATATATATATATATATATATATATATATATATATATATATATATATATATATATATATATATATATATATATATATATATATATATATATATATATATATATATATATATATATATATATATATATATATATATATATATATATTTATATTTATATATATGTGTTCAGTTCATCAATCTTGTAGAATTGATGGACTGAACACATCGACTCCAGGCTGAGGGACTGATTACCTCAAACTCCTCCTCTCCTTACACCTTTCTACTTTGTATTGGACTGATGAAGCCACTGTGTGGCGAAACGTTTCCTGAAAAAAGATTCCCATATGTTGCATAAGTCTCTCAATCCTCTCTTTTTCTCCATATACTCTTCCCACCTTGCATCACTTCTACTTTGTAAAAGCTTCCCATATGCTAACTTTCTCTCCCTTACTACTCTCTTTACATCATCGTTTCACGAATCGCTCCTCTTTCCTCCTGCACCCACTTTCCTGTAACCACAAACTTCTGCTGAACACTCTAACACTACATTTTTAAACCTACCCCATACCTCTTCGACCCCATTGCCTATGCTCTCATTAGCCCTTCTATCCTCCAGTAGCTGTTTATATCTTACCCTAACTGCCTCCTCTTTTAGTTTATAAACCTTCACCTCTCTCTTCCCTGATGTTTCTATTCTCCTTGTATCCCATCTACCTTTTACTCTCAGTGTAGCTACAACTAAAAAGTGATCTGATATATCTGTGGCCCCTCTATAAACATGTACATCCTGAAGTCTATTCAACAGTCTTTTATCTACCAATACATAATCTAACAAACTACTGTCATTTCGCCCTACATCATATCTTGTATACTTATTTATTCTCTTTTTCTTAAAATATGTATTACCTATAACTGAAACCCTTTCTATACAAAGTTCAATCAAAGGGCTCCCATTATCATTTACACCTGGCACCCCAAACTTACCTACCACACCCTCTCTAAATGTTTCTCCTACTTTAGCCTTCAGGTCCCCTTCCACAATGACTCTCTCACTTGGTTCAAAGGTTCCTATACATTCACTTAACATCTCCCAAAATCTCTCTCTCTCCTCTACATTCCTCTCTTCTCCAGGTGCATACACGCTTATTATGGCCCACTTTTCGCACCCAACCTTTACTTTAATCCACATAATCCTTGAATTTACATATTCATATTCTCTTTTCTCCTTTTATAACTGATCATTCAACATTACTGCTACCCCTTCCTTTGCTCTAACTCTCTCAGATACTCCAGATTTAATCCCATTTATTTCCTCCCACCGAAACTCCCCTACCCCCTTCACCTTTGTTTCGCTTAGGGCCAGGACATCCAACTTCTTTTCATTCATAACATCAGCAATCATCTGTTTCTTGTCATCCGCACTACATCCACGCACATTCAGACATCCCAGTTTTATAAAGTTTTTCTTCTTCTCTTTTTTAGTAAATGTCTACAGGAGAAGGGGTTACTAGCCCATCGCTCCCGGCATTTTAGTCGCCTCATTCGACACGCATGGCTTACGGAGGAAAGATTCTTTTCCACTTCCCTATGGACAATAGAAGAAATAAAGAAGAACAAGAGCTATTTAGAAAAAGGAGATAAACCTAGATGTATTTATATATATATGCATGTGCGTGTCTGTGAAGTGTGACCAAAGTGTAAGTAGGAGTAGCAAGATATCCCTGTTATCTAGAATGTTTATGAGACAGAAAAAGACACCAGCAATCCTACCATCATGCAAAACAGTTACAGGTTTCTGTTTCACAGTCATCTGGCAGGACGGTAGCACTTCCCTGGGTGGTTAAAATAAATTGCGCTTGTTATAATAAGGTTAGGTAAGTTTTCTAAGATTCTTCTGTTGCAAAATTACAAATTTTTACATTATCATTAATGAAAAAAATATATGTTTAAACGTATAAGAGAAAATTTCAGAAAGGACTTAATTTTAAATGAGTTCTTGCTAATTGACCAGTTTTACATATTCGGCACGACATATATATATATATATATATATATATATATATATATATATATATATATATATATATATATATATATATATATATATATATATATATATATATATATATATATATATATATATATATATATATATATATGGTGTTTAATATTTGAAGAAAAGGGGAAGGTGTGCGATGTACTTAATGCGATAATTTAAAAGGATTACTGAGAATAAAATTAGATTTAATAAAAGTGGTTTTGTACAGGGGCACCTGAGCGCTCATGAAATATATTCCTTCAAGTTGAGGGAAAAATAAAATATATTATGATTACGATTTTTAAGGGAGTGAGGAAAATTCTTTAATTTATGTTGTAATTTGAAAATGAGAAAGTCTTGCCTTAATGTAAAGTCTTACTTATTGTAAAGCAAAGGTCTCAGCCTGAGTTACTGATACAGTAGAGTGCAGCTGCACAGGTCACAGCCTGAGTTACTGATACAGCAGAGTGCAGCTGCACAGGTCTCAGCCTGAGTTACTGATACAGCAGAGTGCAGGTGCACAGGTCACAGCCTGAGTTACTGATACAGCAGAGTGCAGCTGCACAGGTCTCAGCCTGAGTTACTGATACAGCAGAGTGCAGCTGCACAGGTCACAGCCTGAGTTAGTGGATGCAGCAGAGTGCAGCTGCACAGGTCTCAGCCTGAGTTACTGATACAGCAGAGTGCAGCTGCACAGGTCACAGCCTGAGTTACTGATACAGTAGAGTGCAGCTGCACAGGTCACAGCCTGAGTTACTGATACAGCAGAGTGCAGCTGCACAGGTCACAGCCTGAGTTACTGATACAGCAGAGTGCAGCTGCACAGGTCTCAGCCTGAGTTACTGATACAGCAGAGTGCAGGTGCACAGGTCACAGCCTGAGTTACTGATACAGCAGAGTGCAGCTGCACAGGTCTCAGCCTGAGTTACTGATACAGCAGAGTGCAGCTGCACAGGTCACAGCCTGAGTTAGTGGATGCAGCAGAGTGCAGCTGCACAGGTCTCAGCCTGAGTTACTGATACAGCAGAGTGCAGCTGCACAGGTCACAGCCTGAGTTACTGATACAGTAGAGTGCAGCTGCACAGGTCACAGCCTGAGTTACTGATACAGCAGAGTGCAGCTGCACAGGTCACAGCCTGAGTTACTGGATGCAGCAGAGTGCAGCTGCACAGGTCACAGCCTGAGTTAGTGGATGCAGCAGAGTGCAGCTGCACAGGTCACAGCCTGAGTTACTGGATGCAGCAGAGTGCAGCTGCACAGGTCACAGCCTGAGTTACTGATACAGCAGAGTGCAGCTGCACAGGTCACAGCCTGAGTTACTGATACAGCAGAGTGCAGCTGCACAGGTCACAGCCTGAGTTACTGGATGCAGCAGAGTGCAGCTGCACAGGTCACAGCCTGAGTTACTGATACAGCAGAGTGCAGCTGCACAGGTCACAGCCTGAGTTACTGGATGCAGCAGAGTGCAGCTGCACAGGTCACAGCCTGAGTTAGTGGATGCAGCAGAGTGCAGCTGCACAGGTCACAGCCTGAGTTACTGGATGCAGCAGAGTGCAGCTGCACAGGTCACAGCCTGAGTTAGTGGATGCAGCAGAGTGCAGCTGCACAGGTCACAGCCTGAGTTACTGGATGCAGCAGAGTGCAGCTGCACAGGTCACAGCCTGAGTTACTGATACAGCAGAGTGCAGCTGCACAGGTCACAGCCTGAGTTACTGATACAGCAGAGTGCAGCTGCACAGGTCACAGCCTGAGTTACTGGATGCAGCAGAGTGCAGCTGCACAGGTCACAGCCTGAGTTACTGATACAGCAGAGTGCAGCTGCACAGGTCACAGCCTGAGTTACTGGATGCAGCAGAGTGCAGCTGCACAGGTCACAGCCTGAGTTAGTGGATGCAGCAGAGTGCAGCTGCACAGGTCACAGCCTGAGTTACTGGATGCAGCAGAGTGCAGCTGCACAGGTCACAGCCTGAGTTAGTGGATGCAGCAGAGTGCAGCTGCACAGGTCACAGCCTGAGTTACTGGATGCAGCAGAGTGCAGCTGCACAGGTCACAGCCTGAGTTACTGGATGCACCAGAGTGCCGCTCACTGATCAAGCTTTTGTTTTCGTAATGTTTTCTTGTATTTGGATCTTCAACATTTCTTATGACATGACGAACGTTAAGGACGATACGTTGTCAGAATTAAAACTTGTTTTATATGTCCTTTCCCTCTTGGCTGAAATGATTTCATCCGGGAAGCACCTTCTCGAGGCCAACCAGGCCAACATTACTCGAGGCCAGAGGCCAACGAGTCCAACATTGCTCGAGGCAAACGAGTCCAACATTGTTCGTTGATTAAAGGATTGTTTCATAATCTTTTCAGTAATTATTCTACGAACAATAGTCGTCACATGACGAAATAAATGACGAGTGTGACACTTGCTCAACACTCTGGAATCATCGTTCTGGAAACGTTTCGGCAGCCAATGCCTTCTTCAGTCCAATGCGGAGAAAACGTGAAATATGTGGAGTTTGAGGTAATCCGTCCCTCCTTAGCTGCCTGGTTTTTAAACCATTTACTCAAAGGAAATAAGTTTAATAATAATAATAATAATAATAATAATAATAATAATAATAATAACAACAACAACAACAACAACAACAACAACAACAACAACAACAACAACAACAACAACAACAACAACAACAACAACAACAACAACAACAACAACAACAACAACAACAACAACAACAACAACAACAACAACAACAACAACAACAACAATAATAATAATAATAATAATAATAATAATAATAATAATAATAATAATAATAATAATAATTTAAAATTACGGGTTTTATTGCTTAACTGTTCTCAACTACTTTTATCAAGTGAATTAATTCTCTTAAAACTTGTGTGACAAACTGATACACAACAAACTGAAAAATATAATTAGCAACACTTGCAATGTTTTCTGGTGTTTTGTTTGAAGATGAACCCACACAGTTATTTATGTTCCCTCAGCGCGTAAGTGAAGTGAGCTTAGTACACTTCATAAGTGTAGTGAGCTTAGTACACTTCATAAGTGTAGTGAGCTTAGTACACTTCATAAGTGTAGTGAGCTTAGTACACTTCATAAGTGTAGTGAGCTTAGTACACTTCATAAGTGTAGTGAGCTTAGTACACTTCATAAGTGTAGTGAGCTTAGTACACTTCATAAGTGTAGTGAGTTTAGTACACTTCATAAGTGTAGTGAGCTTAGTACTTCATAAGTGAAGTGAGCTTAGTACACTTCATAAGTGTAGTGAGCTTAGTACACTTCATAAGTGTAGTGAGCTTAGTACACATCATAAGTGTAGTGAGCTTAGTACACACCATAAGTGTAGTGAGCTTAGTACACTTCATAACTGTAGTAAACTTAGTACACTTCATAAGTGTAGTAAGCTTAGTACACATCATAAGTGTAGTGAGCTTAGTACACATCATAAGTGAAGTGAGCTTAGTACACTTCATAAGTGTAGTGAGCTTAGTACACATCATAAGTGTAGTGAGCTTAGTACACATCATAAGTGTAGTGAGCTTAGTACACTTCATAAGTGTAGTAAGCTTAGTACACTTCATAAGTGTAGTAAGCTTAGTACACATCATAAGTGTAGTGAGCTTAGTACACATCATAAGTGTAGTGAGCTTAGTACACTTCATAAGTGTAGTGAGCTTAGTACACATCATAAGTGTAGTGAGCTTAGTACACATCATAAGTGTAGCGAGCTTAGTACACATCATAAGTGTAGTGAGCTTAGTACACATCATAAGTGTAGCGAGCTTAGAACACATCATGTGTAGTGAGCTTAGTGCACATCATAAGTGTAGTGAGCTTAGTACACATCATAAGTGTAGTGAGCTTAGTACACATCATAAGTATAGTGAGCTTAGTACACATCATAAGTGTAGTGAGCTTAGTACACATCATAAGTGTAGGGAGCTTAGTACACATCATAAGTGTAGTGAGCTTAGTACACATCATAAGTGTAGTGAGCTTAGTACACATCATAAGTGTAGCGAGCTTAGTACACATCATAAGTGTAGTGAGCTTAGTACACATCATAAGTGTAGCGAGCTTAGTACACATCATGTGTAGTGAGCTTAGTGCACATCATAAGTGTAGTGAGCTTAGTACACATCATAAGTGTAGGGAGCTTAGTACACATCATAAGTGTAGTGAGCTTAGTACACATCATAAGTGTAGTGAGCTTAGTACACATCATAAGTGTAGCGAGCTTAGTACACATCATAAGTGTAGTGAGCTTAGTACACATCATAAGTGTAGCGAGCTTAGTACACATCATGTGTAGTGAGCTTAGTGTACATCATAAGTGTAGTGAGCTTAGTACACATCATAAGTGTAGCGAGCTTAGTACACATCATAAGTATAGTGAGCTTAGTACACATCATAAGTGTAGTGAGCTTAGTACACATCATAAGTGTAGGGAGCTTAGTACACATCATAAGTGTAGTGAGCTTAGTACACATCATAAGTGTAGTGAGCTTAGTACACATCATAAGTGTAGTGAGCTTAGTACACATCATAAGTGTAGCGAGCTTAGTACACATCATGTGTAGTGAGCTTAGTGTACATCATAAGTGTAGTGAGCTTAGTACACATCATAAGTGTAGCGAGCTTAGTACACATCATAAGTATAGTGAGCTTAGTACACATCATAAGTGTAGTGAGCTTAGTACACATCATAAGTGTAGGGAGCTTAGTACACATCATAAGTGTAGTGAGCTTAGTACACATCATAAGTGTAGTGAGCTTAGTACACATCATAAGTGTAGTGAGCTTAGTACAACTCATAAGTGTAGTGAGCTTAGTACACATCATAAATGTAGCGAGCTTAGTACACATCACAAGTGTAGTGAGCTTAGTACACATCATAAGTGTAGTGAGCTTAGTACACATCATAAGTGTAGCGAGCTTAGTACACATCACAAGTGTAGTGAGCTAGGACACATCATAAGTGTAGCGAGCTTAGTACACATCATAAGTGTAGCGAGCTTAGTACACATCACAAGTGTAGTGAGCTTAGTACACATCATAAGTGTAGTGAGCTTAGTACACATCATAAGTGTAGCGAGCTTAGTACACATCACAAGTGTAGTGAGCTTAGTACACATCATAAGTGTAGTGAGCTTAGTACACATCATAAGTGTAGCGAGCTTAGTACACATCATAAGTGTAGCGAGCTTAGTACACATCATAAGTGTAGCGAGCTTAGTACACGTCATAACTGTAGTGAGTTTAGTAAACATCAATATCATAACTTACCAGAGTTTTTCTCAATTCCAAAACCATCAGATAAAGTTCATTTTGACAATCACAGATCAATCCCACAGCGTTTAGAACTTATCTTGTTGCAATTGTTAGGCTCAGAACATGTATGGAAAACCTTAGACTTCATCATTGTTTACTATACTTGTTACGAGTACCAGCGCTGCTGGTGAGGACACTCACAACTAGTGTTGTAGGAGATGATTTTCTCTCTCTCTCTCTCTCTCTCTCTCTCTCTCTCTCTCTCTCTCTCTCTCTCTCTCTCTCTCTCTCTCTCTCTCTCTCTCTCTCTCTCTCTCTCTCTCTCTCTCTCTCTCTCTCTCTCTCTCTCTCTCTCTCTCTCTCTCTCTCTCTCTCTCTCTCTCTCTCTTGTTTTACACAGGGTTTGGCAAGGTTAAGGATTCCTAACTTTATTGACAAGCTAAAAGCTGTTACCTACATCAGCTTATTTGAAGGCATTTTTATTGTTATGAAACATACAAGTAGGGAACAGGTTGAAATTGGAGTCATCTGTGTGTCAGCATTTTCATCTGATCAGCTGACTTTATCTCGTTGACATCATTATGCTGTGCGAATGTGTTCCATTCTCGAGTCATCCTGGGGATAAATGATCTCAGATGAAGTTATGTTCTGGAGAAGGGTACAGCCAGAGTGAAGTTGCTGCTTTCTGCCCGTCTTGTGGTACAGAAGCTTGCTTCTCGCTGTCCTCAAAGTGGATCCAAGTGTGGTACTTTGAAAATATTGGCCTTGTACTTAACAGTAAGGCCACCCACATCCCTCCTGTGTTGAAGGCTCTGCTGAAATGACAGATCTATCCAGGATTGGTCCAGGCGAGACACGAGACGTCTTGCTCTGTTCTCTACTCTGTCAAACAGTCGCAGATGAGAGGGGGGGGGGACATGCAAACCAAGAAAGTGGAGCATACTCAAGGTGTGAGCGTACTTGTGCCTCATACAGAATCTGACAAGCAGATGCGACACTAGCACATGTCTATGACACTAGCACATGTCTATAACATTAGCACATGTCTATAACACTAGCACATGTCTATGAAACTAGCACATGTCTATGACACTAGCACATGTCTATGACACTAGCACATGTCTATAACACTAGCACATGTCTATGACACTATGAAATGTCTATGGCACTAGCACATGTCTATGACACTATCAAATGTCTATGGCACTAGCACATGTCTCTGACACTAGCACATGTCTATAACACTAGAACATGGCTATGACACTAGCACATGTCTCTGACACTAGCACATGTCTATGACACTATTACATGTCTATAACACTAGCAAATGTCTATAGCACTAGCACATGGCTATGACACTACCCATGCCTATAACACTAGTAAATGTCTATGACACAAGTACATGTCCATAACACTAGCAAATGTCTATAACACTAGCACATGTCTATGACACTAGCACATGTCTATGACACTAGCGCATGTCTATAACACTAGCATATGTCTATGACACCAGCACATGTTTATGACACTAGCACATGTCTATGACACTAGCACATGTCTATGACTCTAGCATATGTCTATGACAATAGCATATGTCTATAACACTAGCACATCTATGACGCTAGCACATGTCTATGACAATAGCACATAACTATACCACTAGCACATGTCTATGACACTAGCAAATGTCTATGACACTAGCACATGTTTATATCACAAGCACATGTCTATGATACTAGCACATGTCTATGACACTAGCACATGTTTATATCACAAGCACATGTCTATGATACTAGCACATGTCTATGACACTAGCACATGTCTATGACACTAGCACTTGTCTATGACACAAGCACATGTCTATAACGCTAGCACATGTCTATGACTCTATCACATGTCTATGACACTAGCACATGTCTATAACACTAACATATGTCTATGACACTAGCACATGTCTATGACACTAGCACATGTCTATGACACTAGCACATGTCCATAACATTAGCACATGCCTATGTCACTAGCACATTTCTATGATACTAGCGCGCGCACACACACACACACGCACACAGCATTCCGACATCTTAATAAGGAATCATTCAGGACCCTGTACACCGTGTATCTTAGGCCCATATTGGAGTATGCGGCACCAGTTTGGAACCCACACCTAGCCAGGCACGTGAAGAAACTAGAGAAAGTGCAAAGGTTTGCAACAAGACTAGTCCCAGAGCTAAGAGGTATGTCCTACGAGGAGAGGTTAAGGGAAATCAACCTGACGACACTGGAGGACAGGAGAGATAGGGGGGACATGATAACGACATACAAAATACTGAGAGGAATTAACAAGGTGGACAAAGACAGGATGTTCCAGAGATTGGACACAGTAACAAGGGGACACAGTTGGAAGCTGAAGACACAGATGAATCACAGGGATGTTAGGAAGTATTTCTTCAGCCACAGAGTAGTCAGTAAGTGGAATAGTTTGGGAAGCGATGTAGTGGAGGCAGGATCCATACATAGCTTTAAGCAGAGGTATGATAAAGCTCACGACTCAGGGAGAGTGACCTAATAGCGATCAGTGAAGAGGCGGGGCCAGGAGCTCGGACTCGACCCCCGCAACCTCAACTAGGTGAGTACAACTAGGTGAGTACACACACACACACACACACACACACACACACACACACACACTCACACACACACACACACACACACACACACACACACACACACACACACACACGCACACACACACTCACACACACACACACACATAGAGGAATCAACAAAGTGGACAGAGACAGGATGTTCCAGATAATGGAGACAGGAATCTGGAGCAAAGAATCACAAATCAATTACTTTTAGCATTGAATGGAAGTATGATGGTAGGGATAACTCAGTAACGGTCCCTGATTTTCGCTTAGCAGATTACATTGGTCTTTGAGAACACCTATAATTAGTGGACTGGGGTAACGAAGAGAGCTATCATTATGACAGCTTTTGAACACTATACATGCTGAAGAATTGAGACACTTGTCACACTATACATGCTGCCCAATGAATATTTAGTCCTTATATAGAAATTAGATCGAATAGAAATGGCCCTAGATGGATGAATAATAGGCTCAAGCATCTTTTAGGGCAGAAAAAAGGAGTTTATATGCTCATCAAGGGAGGTGAGGGTCATCTTATGAATCAATATGTTGATATTAAAGATGGACATTTAAAAGGGGATAAGAAAAACTTAACGAGACTATGATATTAAAGTTGCTAGGGATTCGAAAACTAACTCAAAAGTTATTTTCCAGGTTTATATAACAAAAATTAGAGATAATATAGGTCTCCTTAAAAATAACTCTGGGTATCTTACTGACAAGGAGAATAAAATGTGCTCGATGTTTAATAATTATTTTCTCTCGGTTTTCACACAGTAAGATTCTAACAGTATCCCAATAATTAATTTTTAACATTAAAATGGTATAAAATACCGACAGGTTGTTAGGTAAGACACATATGCAACAGTATTGTTTCATACTATGGAACAATGCTCTTCTCCAGACTGAGGGACTGACCACCTCAAAACTTTTAGGGTGATGGACTGATTACATCGTCTTCAAGTATCTTCTGCTTCTATCAACTTTTCTGTACTTGACTGAAGAAGCCTACTGTGTAGGCGAAACGTTTCATAATAAAGATACCTAACTGTTGCATATGTGTCTTACCTAACAATTTATTTTTAGAGTGGGCCTGAAGAAGATAAATTATGTAATATCACAGCTGCTAGGGATATGGTAATCGAACAAGTAAACCGACTAAAACAAAATAAATCCCCGGGTCGTGATGAACTTTTTTCAAGGGTTCTTAAGGTTGTTAATGAAACTTTGTCAAGCATTGATTAATGATTTTATTTATCTCTTCAAACAGGCTTCAAGGTTTTAGCTTAAATCACCCTACTAGGATGAGTGGAACAGTCTACCTAGTAGACCTTGGGTAGTTTTAATTTGCTGATGATACAAAAATAGGACGAATGATTGATTCTGAGGAGGATGCCAATGAACTCCAGGAGGATTTGAACAAATTAATGTCCTGGTATGAAAAGTGGCAGATGAAGTTCAGGATGGATATAGATCCATTATAGAACATGCTGAGAAGAATGACTAAAATGATTTACTGTATAAGGAATCTCCCATATGAAAATAGACTTAGAGCCTTGAATTTCCACTCTCTGGAGAGACGTAGAATGAGGGGAGATATCGTAGAAGTGTGTAAGTGAATGATGGGCATAAACAAAGGAGATATTAATAAAATATTGAGGATATTGAACCAGGTAAGAACCAGGAATAACGGTTTTATGTTAGATAAGTTTAGATTTAGAAAGGACATAGGAAAGTACCGGTTTTCGAACAGAATTGTGGATGAGTGGAACAATCTTCCGAGTAGAGTGATAGAGGCTAGGACCTTGGGTACTTTTAAAAAGGGATTGGAAAAATACATGAGTGGGAGGAACTGGGTTTGACTGGTGTCATGGGTAAGGGAGTAAATTCATGGGTAGTGGTGGTTTTGATAAAGACCCGCCTTGTATGGGCCAGTAGGCCTTCTGCAGTGTTCCTCAATTATTATGTTCCTAAGTTCTTGAACATAAGAAGGGAGGAACACTGCAGTATGTCTGCTGGCCCATACTGGGCAGATCTTTTACAAATCCAACCCACTAAGAGAATATTTACCCAACCCACTTCCAGTGAAAAATGGCAGCATCCGTAAGGTGACTAGTACCCAGCTATCTATAATACTCTTCTCCAGGCTGAGGGACTGACCACCTCAATACTACGTCAATACATCGTCTTCACATCTCTTCCGAAACGTTTCGCCTACGGTGTAGGCGAAACGTTTCGGAATAAAGATACCTAGTAGTTGTACATGTGTCTTACTTAACATCCCGTCTGTATTTCACACCATTTAAATATTCTATCTACATACTGCTAGTTGAAAAGGGACATGTGTAAGGTGAACAACACTCAAGTACCTACTTATTGCTAGGTTAACAAAGGAACCAGGTGTAAGGTGACTAACACAAGGTACCTGCTTACTGCTAGGTGAACAGTTTCATCATGTGTAAGTTGACTTACATCCAGGTAGCTACGTACTGCTAGGTGAACAGGAATAGCAGGTGTAAGTTGACTAATACCCAGGTACCTACGTACTGTTAGGTGAACAGGGACAACATATGACGTGTACATATGACAACATGGTGACGTGTACTTAGCTCAGTGGTGACGTGTACTGAGCTCTGTGAAGACCTGTTTGTGTGCTCTTGAGTGGTGACCTGTACTTTGAGTGCTGACCTATACTTAACTCTGTGAAGAAGTGTCTTGTTTGCTCCCGTGGACTGAACCAAGATGCCCTCCATCGAGCAACTTTACCAGCAACTTAAGGAAGAATTGAGGGCAGCGAAGATGGAGATACGGCGATTGACCGAGGAAAACAAGAGGATTCGTAGTAGTCCTCCTGTTTCGAGTCCTCAGGTCAAGAAGGGATCGTGGTCAGTGGCTGGACAGCAGGGGACGACGAAGTTGACGATCAAGAAGACGAATGGAAAGCCAGAAACGATGAAGAAGAAAGAGACTGCTGTGGAAACTCCCGTGGAAACCTCCAACGCATTCTCGGTGCTACCCGACGAATGTGAGTCTACTACTGGGATCGTCACGACGAACGACAACAAGGAATATTGTTGTTGTTGGGGATAGCCAGGTTAGATACATGGATAGGGCATTCTGCTTGAAGGACAGGAGTAGGAGACAAAGGGTATGCTTTCCTGGGGCTGGGATGGAGGACATTGTTAGCCGGCTTGACAACATCATGAACGGTAATGGGATCAATCCTATTATTTGCCTCAGTGCTGGAGGCAATGATGTAGGCAAGCGTAGAAGTGAGGATTTAGTTAGAAAGTTCAGGACAGCTATAGACATGATTAGGAAGAAGGGGGGGCGCCCTGTTATATGTGGCATTTTGCCAAGAAGAGGTGTTGGTAATGAATGGTTGTCCAGAGCAATTGGTATTAATTGTTGGCTGGATAAACACTGTAAGGATAATGCAGTACCATTCATTGACAACTGGGACAACTTCTATGGCCGAAATGACATGTATGACAGGGATGGGGTTCACTTATCCAGGGCAGGTGTGGGTTTTCTTGCTAACTCAGTTGAGGGGGTTGTTAGGACTTTAAACTAGGATTAGTTAGAGGTATGGGTTTAGAAATGATTAATAATGAGTATGGATATATTGACTTATGCTCTGATATTAAGAATCTTAATAGTAACTGTCATGTAGTAACTCTGGGTAATGATAATTTCAGAAATTGTGTAAAAACAAAGATGAATAGGAAAAATGTGCAGAAGAAAAAACATATGATGGTATTTTATGCTAACAGTCGAAGTGCAAGAAATAAAATTAATGAACTACGTTTGGTAGCATGTGCTGGGAACTTTGATATCATTGCATTAACTGAAACGTGGTATGATTTAAAGAGTCGGGATATGACTGCTGAGTGTAATATTCAGGGATTTAAGTTATTCAATGTGGATAGATGTAATGGGAAGGGGGGAGGAGTTGCATTGTATGTTCGAGAAAATATTAATTGTTGCATAAAAACAGGTATAAAAATAGATGGAGCAGTAACAGAGTCTGTTTGGGTAGAGTTCGTGGAGGGTCAAGAAAAACTAATTCTAGGTGTAATATACCGACCTCCAGGCTTGGATCACGATAGAGGGAGACTTCTTTGGGACGAAATTGTTAGGGCTTCTGGACACAGTAACGTAGTCATAGTAGGGGACTTTAACTTTAGCCAAATTGACTGGAATTCTTTGACAGGTAATCTAGAGTCCAGTGACTTCATGGAAACAGTTCAGGACTGTTTTCTGAAACAGAGTGTAACTGAACCTACCAGGGGTAATAATTTGCTAGACCTAGTCTTGTCAAATAAGGAAACACTCGTGAATAATCTGGAGATCACTGAAGAGCTTGGCGCAAGTGATCACAAATCCATCACCTTTAGCATTAATTGGGAATGCAAGAATAATGATAATACAGTAAAAATCCCCGATTTTCGTTCTGCCGATTATAATGGACTTAGGGAACATCTGTCTAATCTTGATTGGGGTTATCTAGCTAATGATTTTATTGACGATAATCATACTTATGAATATGAAGGGATCTGCTTTTATGATTGTTTTCTTAATAATGTACACAGTGCCCAGAGTATATACATTCCCCAGAGAGAAATTAGGTCTAATAATAACGATCCCAAATGGGTTAACAGGAGGCTAAAGCATCTATTAGGGGAGAAAAGGGGAATTTATAGGCGCATCAGAAGAGGAGAGGTTAACCTTACTGACCAATATGTTCAGCTTAAAAGAGAAGTAAAAAAGGCGATTAGAAAGGCTAAACGTGACTATGAAATTAGAGTCGCTAATGAATCAAAGACTAATCCAAAGGGGTTCTTTCAAGTGTATAGGACGAAGGTGAAGGAAAAAGTAGGACCTCTGAAATCTGGGAATGGACAGCTGACGGATAATGAACTGGAAATGTGTTCCTTATTTAATGACTATTTTTTGTCAGTTTTTACACAGGAAGATGTAAATGAGATTCCAGTAATTAACAATTATTTAGTTCCTGATGAATTCAAGTTAACTAATATTACTGTCACGAGGGACATGGTTATTAAACAGATAGACAAACTGAAACAAAATAAGTCCCCGGGACCCGATGAGTTGTTTTCAAGGGTACTTAAGGAATGCAAGATGGAGCTTAGTCAGCCATTAACGAGTGTATTCAATGCGTCCATCCTTACCAGTGTTGTGCCAGAGATGTGGAAGATGGCTAATGTGGTTCCTATATTCAAATCAGGGGATAAGTCCACTCCTTCAAATTACCGTCCAATAAGCCTGACATCTATAGTGGGCAAGTTATTAGAATCAATTATAGCTGACATTATCAGAAGTCACCTTGAAGAGCATAACTTGATAAATGAATCTCAGCATGGATTCACGAGAGGTCGTTCCTGCCTGACAAACTTACTGACGTTCTTCAATAGAACATTTGAGGCAGTTGACAGTGATAAGGAATATGATATTGTTTATTTGGATTTTAGTAAAGCCTTCGACAGAGTACCTCACAAGAGACTCTTAAGAAAAGTGGCAGCTCATGGTATAGGAGGTAAAGTTCTAGCATGGATTGAGGCATGGCTTACCAATAGAAAGCAGAGAGTTACCATTAATGGAGTGAAATCTGAATGGGGATTAGTCACTAGTGGCGTTCCACAAGGATCAGTTTTAGGCCCTCTCTTGTTCATAATTTACATTAATGACCTTGATGAAGGGATTACTAGTGACATGAGTAAGTTTGCTGATGATACAAAGATAGGCCGTATAATTCACTCTGAGGAGGATATCAATGAACTCCAGGACGATTTGAACAAACTAATGTCTTGGTCTGAGAAATGGCAGATGAAGTTTAATGTGGATAAGTGTAAGGTACTTGCCCTTGGTAATGAAAATAACCCTCGAAGCTATAATCTAGGTGAAGTAGAGCTTGGTCATACAGAATGTGAAAAAGACTTGGGAGTCATGGTAAGCAGAAATCTAAAGCCAAGACAGCAGTGCCTCAGTGTGCGCAACAAGGCCAACAGATTACTTGGATTTATCTCAAGAAGTATAAGTAACAGAAGTCCAAAAGTTATTTTACAGCTCTATACATCACTAGTGAGGCCTCATATAGATTATGCTGCTCAGTTTTGGTCCCCTTACTACAGGATGGACATAGACTCATTAGAGAACATACAGAGAAGAATGACTAAAGTGATTTACTGTGTAAGGAACCTCCCGTATGAAGATAGACTTAAAGCCTTAAATCTCCACTCTCTGGAGAGGCGTAGAATGAGGGGAGATATCATTGAAGTGTATAAGTGGATGACGGGCATAAACAAGGGAGACATTAATAAAGTACTGAGGGTGTCGAACCAGGTGAGAACCAGGAATAATGGATTTAAGTTGGATAAATTTAGATTTAGAAAGGACATAGGTAAGTACTGGTTTTCTAACAGAGTTGTAGATGCGTGGAACAGTCTTCCCAGTGGGGTGATAGAGGCTAGGACCTTGGGTAGCTTTAAGAAGAGACTGGACAAATATATGAGTGGGAGGGGCTGGGTTTGATTGGTGTTGGGGGGTACGGGAGTTGTTTCTTGAGTAGCTTTAGGTAGATGTCGTTTTGATAAGGACCTGCCTCGTATGGGCCAGTAGGCCTTCTGCAGTGTTCCTACATTCTTATGTTCTTATGTTCTTACGTAAGGTAACTGTGGCATGCTAAGAGTATGTTACAATTTATTCGGCATACGTCACACTCCCATATAGGCTGCCTCCCAACCACTGTTCACATGCTAGGTGAACAGTGACTGCATGTGTAAGAAAACATGCCAACGTTTCACCCTTGCCGGCTTCGATCCCCGGATCAATAACGTGTGAGCTGAGGACGCATCCAACCAAGTCATAAGTACCCACGAGCATCCCCCCTTCAGAGGTACTAAACTAGTACACTAGTGCTTGATATCGAGCCAGAGAGAGAAAGAACAAAAGCAAAAGTACACACGAAGAAAACAACAGCGAATTCTTAATAGAAGCTGTAAGGACTTTGCTCTTGGCACTCTTAAGTGGCACATGTGCAAGAACAATCTCTGAGAGTGTACCAAAAGTACCATTGTACTAATCTGCTTAATTTCATCTTCATGTTCGGTGAGAGAATCATCTCAGACATATTTTTTTTTTAAATTCTTTGTTCTTTCTTCTAAGTGAGATGAATTTTTAAATTGTATACTGAACTTTCGACTGAAATTATGTATTTCAAAATACAATACAGATTAATTCTTCACTATATATATATACATGTATATATATATATATATATATATATATATATATATATATATATATATATATATATATATATATATATATATATACATATATATATATATATATATATATATATATATATATATATATATATATATATATATATATTTATTTTTTTTTTTATTATCACACCGGCCGATTCCCACCAAGGCAGGGTGGCCCGAAAAAGAAAAACTTTCACCATCATTCACTCCATCACTGTCTTGCCAGAAGGGTGCTTTACACTACAGTTTTTAAACTGCAACATTAACACCCCTCCTTCATATATATATATATATATATATATATATATATATATATATATATATATATATACATATATATATATATATATATATATATATAAATATATATATATTATCAAGGAACTATGAAAGTAAAGCATCCAAGGAAGCTATATAAGGGGTCTGGCCAGCACCTCGCTATCAGATCCCACAACGGTTAAACACGTGACGCGCAGCGACCCAACTTTTTTAACCGTTGTGGGATCTGATAGTGAGGTGCTGGCCAGACCCCTTATATAGCTTCCTTGGATGCTTTACTTTCATAGTTCCTTGATAATGTGAGTAGTCACGAAAGCGCTTGGAATTTCTCTATTCTTTTAGAGTGGTTGTTTTGCATATTCTGTAATCACCTGTTTACTGTGATCTTATTGCATATATATATATATATATATATATATATATATATATATATATATATATATATATATATATATATATATATATATATATATATATATATATATATATATATATATATATATATATATGTCACGCCGAATATGTAAAACTGGTCAATTAGCAAGAACTCATTTAAAATTAAGTCCATTCTAAAATTTTCTCCTGTACGTTTAAAGATATATTTTTTTTCATTAATGTTAATGTAAAAAAATTTAATTTTGCACGAGAAGAATCTTAGAAAACTTACTTAACCTTATTATAACAAGAACAATTTATTTTAGCCTAACCCAACTATTTATATTTTAGATTTGTTTACAATAATTGAATACTAAACAAACACAATGAAATATTTTTTTTTCGTTAGGTTCAGAATAATTTTGGCGAAATTTCTGCATACACAAATTTTCGCTTGTCCTATATGGCAAGATGAGCGTTGCTATTTAAGCCAAGTTCGCAAGTTCTGCCTATTCGGCACGACATATATATATATATATATATATATATATATATATATATATATATATATATATATATATATATATATATATATATATATATATATATATATATATATATATATATATATATATATATATGTATATATATATATATATATATATATATGTATATATATATATATATATATATATATATATATATATATATATATATATATATATATATATATATATATATATATATATATATATATATATATATATATATATATATATATATATATATATATATATATATATATATATATAAGCAACAAGATCACAGTAAACAGGTGATTTCAGAATATGCAAAACAACCACTCAGAAAGAATAGAGAAATTCCAGGCGCTTTCGTGACTACTCACATTATCAAGGAACTATGAAAGTAAAGCATCCAAGGAAGCTATATAAGGGGTCTGGCCAACACCTCACTATCAGATCCCACAACGGTTAAACACCTGACGCTCGCCGACACAACTGGATAGGTCCTTTGCACAACTCACCCACAAACTATTCTACCCAAGAAAATTTAAAAATTATTATTTGTCCAGTGTATTATTAAATTCTTCCCAAATTCTATTAATTATAAATGGATCTAATTTATATAAACCAAAGGAAATATTCATATTATTGTCAAAACTGCTTTTCATGATACAAGATTCAATTATATTCCTGTCGACCATGGACTTGCTTGATACTACTTTCTCAACTTTTTGAAAATCAATTGGATGGTTAAAATCTCTTACATGAATAAATAGAGCATTGGAATCTTGTCTAGTTCTAATGCTATATTTATGTTGTTTTAATCTTAGTTCGAGATTTTTACCAGTTTGACCGTAATAAACTTTATCGCAAATTTTACAAGGAATCTTATAGACACATCCATCAGCATTTTGAGGGGAATTCTTTTTCAAAAGTTTTTTTACTGTATCAGGATTTTTGAATACAACTTTAATATTAAAAGTCTTAAGAAGAGAAGGCATATCAACCAAGTTTTCATGGCAAGGGAGAACCAACATATTTTTAGTTGAATAAGGCTGGTTGTCCCTTTTTGGATTGTAAAAAGTATTTCTAGCAACTTTAAAAGATTTATCAATAACATTTCTTGGGTATTTTAAATCATTACCTATTTCATAAATTTTGGATATTTCCTCATCTATGAACTCAGGACTACAAATTCGTAAAGCTCTCAAAAACATTGATGAGAAAACAAACAGTTTGACTCTA
>NC_091319.1:39182236-39234736 GCF_038502225.1 Cherax quadricarinatus
AATTCCACAATCATGGGGCAGTGGAGCCTCTTCGTCGATCTTAATAGAAGTATGACCCACGAAATCGTAATGACACGATTGCAAACAAACCATACCACGGGTGGGGTTAGAACCCGCGGTCAAAGAGTCTCAAAACTCCAGACCGTCGCGTTAGCCACTGGCTAAAGCGACGGTCTAAAATTCTGAGACTCTCTGATCGCTTGTTCTATCCCGCCCGCGGTATGGTTACTTTTTTTCAGTGAAAGCATATTGTAGTAGGAAATACATTGTTCCCTACGGATTTTCCAATTCAGCATTTAGCTATTACCTCTGTTACTTAGCGGTTGTATTCGGTAATCATATCCGTCAAGTATTCCCCTTTAACATTTAGAATGTTAATAAAAAATCCTTTTATGTCTTCTAACAAGAATTTTAGGAGTGGGAGAGATGCTATCTCCTTATCCTCCTATTTTTTGTATACTTTTCTATATTTCATCTTAACATTACTCATCCAGTGTCTGGTGACGACCAAGATCTGAAGTGTTCATGTTTTTGAGCTCATTAAGGACACCCAGTCGTCTGGATCACTAAACTTGTGATGTAATTTAGTTTTGTGTACCAGTCTTCAGTTATTGTAACAAAGAATATCACGTAAGAAGATAAGATATATGTTAAATAAGCCTGATTTTCCCATAAAAATACAGTGATGTATAATTCCCTAGCTTCATGGCAATCTTTCTGAGAATACGTTCTTTAAACGAGTAAGTGCGCAGACGAACAGAGTTCGTACCCACCAAGTTACGGTTCAACGAACGATTTAGTGTTGGGACTCATCAGGAGTTACTCTGGAAAACGAGGTTTTGAGATCCGTTCAGAAAACGCACGGAAAAACCAGAAGTGTACACAGCCACTAAACAAATAGCCTGACAAATCAGCATGTGTCCACACCGACTCATAAATTGTCCGATAATGGAGCAGGTGTCCAAACCTGCTTTTCAAACGAACGACGTAGTTAGTCGATGTTAGAGAAAAATTTCCCGAAGCCAACAGCTTCAATAGCTATTAAAACTTCAAATGACTCATTAAAATCTCATTATTTCCTGATATTCTGAGATATATTTTAGGAGTCACATTAACCTAATGAAATTTTTCTTCGAAATCTTAGTAAAAAATTACAAAATTTGTTGATATTTTCATTAATGTTCGTTCACGGGGCATCCACCTCTAAAGTTATTATTTACTACAAACTCATAATGTGATACAGTCAGAGTTTATAGAAGCTTGACGGTACATGAGTTTATACAAGCTTGACGGTACATAAGTTTATACAAGCTTGACTGTACATGAGTTTCGAGAAGCTTGACAGTACATGAGTTTGTAGAAGCTTGACAGTACATGAGTTTATAGAAGCTTGACGGTACATGAGTTTATAGAAGCTTGACAGTACATGAGTTTATAGAAGCTTGACGGTACATAAGTTTATACATGCTTGACGGTACAAGAGTTTCGAGAAGCTTGACGGTACATGAGTTTCGAGAAGCTTGACGGTACATGAGTTTGTAGAGGCTTGACAGCACATGAGTTTATAGAAGCTTGACAGTACATGAGTTTATAGAAGCTTGACAGTACATGAGTTTATAGAAGCTTGATGGTACATGAGTTTATAGAAGCTTGACAGTACATGAGTTTATAGAAGCTTGACTGTACATGAGTTTATAGAAGCTTCACAGTGCATGAGTTTATAGAAGCTTGACGGAACACGAGTTTATAGAAGCCTGGCGGTACATAAGTTTATAGAAGCTTCACGATCCATGAGTTTATAGAAGCTTCACGGTGCATGAGCTTATGGAAGCTTGACGGTACATGAGTTTATAGAAGCTTGACGGTACATGAGTTCATAGAAGCTTGATGGTACATGAATTTATAGAAGCTTCACGCTCCATGTGTATACAGAAGCCTCTCGCTACATATAGAGTAAGGCCTGGACAGGACTTTAGGCCTATCGTGCCTCCGGTGCGGCCGACAACCTGTACCTTACTCTCATGGTAATACTCTACAGTAATGGTAATGTTAAAATATATGTAATTGCTAGAGGAAATTTTAATATTAATAAGATAATATATTTCCTGAGGTAAGACAGGAACACTGAGGGATAAAAGATCGAGAATCATGCAAGTGAAAATTGCTCAAGTCTTCGTATTATGCCCAAAATGGTATGTGATTTTTGAGAAAGTTTAATTAAGTCTTTTGATGAAAGATTATTTTTGAGGATATTGATGAAGATATTGAATTAATTGATGATCGTAATAAGGAATCTCTCATGTTGATTAGCCTGGCTGCACTGTCGTTACTCGGGGGTGGAGCAAGATAGGCTAGAATTAGCGATGTCAGCACCTGACGGAAGTGCTGTTCAACAATGGAACAGCAGAGATAATTTAATCGTTATCCTGCACACTAGTACTCTTCACGAGGACATACTCCGGCACTTTTAGGCAAGTCTGTTTATAATTGTTCTTCTGGTAGTAAATAGATACCTATTTCTAGAGCGGCTGTTATTGGTCATTCTGGGGAGGAGAGATGGAAATCAAATGCACATAAGAATTATTAGGACGGAATACCATGAGTATTGGTATTCTTCTGTAAATATAAACTTCGAAAATAACAATAAGATAATAATACTCTCCGACTGATGCAAAATTTAAAAATGGAAATGACAAGGTAATAAAGAGATGGAACACCACGAAAGTAACTCTCTTGTAAATATAAAAGTATTACAAAATTAGCAACAAAACACAGGATGGACAGAGTTTTACACTGATATGTACCAGGACTAGTACTGCTTCTTATATGTAAATGCCACACTGGCAGAATAAATTCCTACGCGTCTGTTTGCTGATGAGGAGAATACAATCTGGAGAAGACAATGAAAAATAGGATTTGGACAGACTACAGGGAAGGAATTCATTTCAATAGCAGGAAATTATTCAAGAGAGAATTTGTTCTCCTTTAGTAGATATCGATCAGAATTAGAAGAATGGTTATTTGGCAGTAGAAAGCGTCGGCTTAAGCCAAGCCAGGGCTGCAGGTTAAGCCAAGCCAGGGCTGGAGGTTAAGCCAAGCCAGGGCTGGAGGTTAAGCAAAGCCAGGGCTGGAGGTTAAGCAAAGCCAGGGCTGGAGGTTAAGCCAAGCCAGGGCTGGAGACAAAAAAATTCTAGGACAGATCTCAGTATGAGTACACCTGTGTTGATCAAATTATCGTTCCGGTTACCTAATTGTGTTCAATGGTACGGGGTAGAAAATTCCTGGCTGTCTCATCTAAGTACTTCTTGCTACAAACATCTGAACAGGATTGTATTAACTCCGGCATTCACTGAATATAACTGCCTTATTTATGTCTTACAAGGTGGAGAGCAGTGGAATTTTGATGTGTGCTTTATATTCGATTTGCCTTTACTGTTATGTGATAGTTTGGTCTCAGCTCGTGGCCTGTCACTATTTTTCTGACTATTAATGATTTAGAACACAAAATATGTTGTGTATTGTAGTGATTTGAAAATATTCATGATTGCTTCACATTCATCACCTAGAAAATTAACACTCAGAACTATATATGGATGTATTAAGAGAAGACCGCTCTTTGTTTGAGTAATATTATGTTGTTATAATGTTGGAAGAATTACCGACGATATGTTTGGTTAAACGTCACATGTGCAACTAATGCCACATTTTATTGTGAGATTGGCACATGTGTTGTGCATGCATTGCACATGTAATGCACATGTGCTGCACACGTGTTGTATAATTGTCTTTTTACATGACATGATGTTATCTGTAGTGTATGAAGTCGTTCGTACTTGTTTGTTTGCAATAAACTTGGAAAGGGCAACATTTGCAATTTTCTCGATGGGTACGTGTATAAAGGATATTTCTTCTATTCACTTCGGTTTATTAAGCATATACGAAATAAACAAATAAGGATTACTATTAATATATATATATATATATATATATATATATATATATATATATATATATATATATATATATATATATATATATATATATATATATATGCCAGATGACTGTGAAACAGAAACCTGTAACTGTTTTGCATGATGGTAGGATTGCTGATTTCTTTTTCTGTCTCATAAACACGCCAGATAACAGGGATATCTTGCTACTCCTACTTACACTTTGGTCACACTTCACAGACACGCACATGTATATATATATATACATACATCTAGGTTTTTCTCCTTTTTCTAAATAGATCTTGTTCTTCTTTATTTCTTCCATTGTCCATGGGGAAGTGGAAAAGTATCTTTCCTCCGTAAGCCATGCGTGTCGTATGAGGCGACTAAAATGCCGGGAGCAATGGGCTAGTAACCCCTTCTCCTGTAGACATTTACTAAAAAAGAGAAGAAGAAAAACTTTATAAAACTGGGATGCTTAAATGTGCGTGGATGTAGTGCGGATGACAAGAAACAGATGATTGCTGATGTTATGAATGAAAAGAAGTTGGATGTCCTGGCCCTAAGCGAAACAAAGCTGAAAGGGGTAGGGGAGTTTCAGTGAGGGGAAATAAATGGGATTAAATCTGGAGTATCTGAGAGAGTTAGAGCAAAGGAAGGCGTACCAGTAATGTTGAATGATCAGTTATGGAAGCAGAAAAGAGAATATGAATATGTAAATTCAAGAATTATGTGGATTAAAGTAAAGGTTGGATGCGAGAAGTGGGTTATAATGAGCGTGTATGCACCTGGAGAAGAGAGGAATGCAGAGGAGAGAGAGAGATTTTGGGAGATGTTAAGTGAATGTATAGGAGCCTTTGAACCAAGTGAGAGAGTGATTGTGTTAGGGGACATGAATGCTAAAGTAGGAGAAACTTTTAGAGAGGGTGTGGTAGGTAAGTTTGGGGTGCCAGGTGTAAATGATAATGGGAGCCCTTTGATTGAACTTTGTATAGAAAGGGGTTTAGTTATAGGTAATACATATTTTAAGAAAAAGAGGATACACCAGTATACAAGATATGATGTAGGGCGAAATGACAGTAGTTTGTTGGATTATGTATTGGTAGATAAAAGACTGTTGAGTAGACTTCAGGATGTACATGTTTATAGAGGGGCCACAGATATATCAGATCACTTTCTAGTTGTAGCTACACTGAGAGTAAAAGGTAGATGGGATACAAGGAGAATAGAAGCATCAGGGAAGAGAGAGGTGAAGGTTTATAAACTAAAAGAGGAGGCAGTTAGGGTAAGATATAAACAGCTATTGGAGGATAGATGGGCTAATGAGAGCATAGGCAATGGGGTCGAAGAGGTATGGGGTAGGTTTAAAAATGTAGTGTTAGAGTGTTCAGCAGAAGTTTGTGGTTACAGGAAAGTGGGTGCGGGAGGGAAGAGGAGCGATTGGTGGAATGATGATGTAAAGAGAGTAGTAAGGGAGAAAAAGTTAGCATATGAGAAGTTATTACAAAGTAGAAGTGATGCAAGGAGGGAAGAGTATATGGAGAAAAAGAGAGAGGTTAAGAGAGTGGTGAAGCAATGTAAAAAGAGAGCAAATGAGAGAGTGGGTGAGATGTTACCAGCAAATTTTGTTGAAAATAAGAAAAAGTTTTGGAGTGAGATTAACAAGTTAAGAAAGCCTAGAGAACAAATGGATTTGTCAGTTAAAAATAGGAGAGGCGAGTTATTAAATGGAGAGTTAGAGGTATTGGGAAGATGGAGGGAATATTTTGAGGAATTGTTAAATGTTGATGAAGATAGGGAAGCTGTGATTTCGAAAATATGGGACAAGGAGGAATAACATCTTTTAGGAGTGAGGAAGAGCCAGTTGTGAGTGTGGGGGAAGTTCGTGAGGCAGTAGGTAAAATGAAAGGGGGTAAGGCAGCCGGGATTGATGGGATAAAGATAGAAATGTTAAAAGCAGGTGGGGATGTAGTTTTGGAGTGGTTGGTGCAATTATTTAATAAATGTATGGAAGAGGGTAAGGTACCTAGGGATTGGCAGAGAGCATGCATAGTTCCTTTGTATGAAGGCAAAGGGGATAAAAGGGAGTGCAAAAATTATAGGGGGATAAGTCTGCTGAATATACCTGGTAAAGTGTATGGTAGAGTTATTATTGAAAGAATTAAAAGTAAGACGGAGAATAGGATAGCAGATGAACAACACAAGAACATAAGAACATAAGAATGTAGGAACACTGCAGAAGGCCTATTGGCCCATACGAGGCAGGTCCTTATCAAAACGTCATCTACCTAAAGCTACTCAAGAAATAACTCCCGTACCCCTTGACACCAATCAAACCCAGCCCCTCCCACTCATATATTTGTCCAGTCTCTTCTTAAAGCTACCCAAGGTCCTAACCTCTATCACCCCACTGGGAAGACTGTTCCACGCATCTACAACTCTGTTAGAAAACCAGTACTTACCTATGTCCTTTCTAAATCTAAATTTATCCAACTTAAATCCATTATTCCTGGTTCTTACCTGGTTCGACACCCTCAGTACTTTATTAATGTCTCCCTTGTTTATGCCCGTCATCCACTTATACACTTCAATGATATCTCCCCTCATTCTACGCCTCTCCAGAGAGTGGAGATTTAAGGCTTTAAGTCTATCTTCATACGGGAGGTTCCTTACACAGTAAATCATTTTAGTCATTCTTCTCTGTATGTTCTCTAATGAGTCTATGTCCATCCTGTAGTAAGGGGACCAAAACTGAGCAGCATAATCTAAATGAGGCCTCACTAGTGATGTATAGAGCTGTAAAATAACTTTTGGACTTCTGTTACTTATACTTCTTGAGATAAATCCAAGTAATCTGTTGGCCTTGTTGCGCACACTGAGGCACATCATTCCAAGTATCTACCTCCACAACCACGACCATCAAGGACATCACCAGTAGTAGGCAGGACAAGCCTCCATCCTCTGCAGGGGTATACATAATCCCTTGTAATGACTGCAACAAGTTATACGTGGGCGAAACATCAAGGGACCTCCAAACACGTATTTCAGAACACCAATACGCAAGCAGGTCTGACGACACAAGGAATGCCTGCGTACAACACCGTAATTCACACAACCACTTGATAAACTACAGAAACTCAAGACTTATCGCCACAGAAGACAACACTCAATACCGAAGAATCCTGGAATCATCACTTATTTCTACATCCGACAACTTCAACCAGAATAGTGGCTTCTATAACATAGCTGAACCACTTGCCAAGAAACTTCTTCATCGCTATCCCACATAAGAACACTGTAGAAGGTCTGCTCACAAACTTGTCCAATCTCCTTTCCAAGCTACCCAAGTTTTTAGACTCTATAACCCCACTCGGTACATCATCAGATGCAGCATTCTTCACCTGACCTCAGCCGGACTATAAATACTCGCTTTCCTTCCACCCCAGGTAGTTCTGTTTGTGACTTGAAAAAGCCCACTGTGTGGGCGAAACGTAGTCAACAAAGGATCACATTATACTGCATTTGTGTTTATATTGCCTTTGTGTTTATATTGCCACCGAGGCACTGCTGTCTTGGCTTTAGATTTCTGCTTACCATGACTCCCAAGTCTTTTTCACATTCTGTATGACCAAGCTCTACTTCACCTAGATTATAGCTTCCAGGGTTGTTTTCATTACCAAGGTCAAGTTGTGCAAGAAAGGTATAAAATACCGAAAATATGAAAGTTAAGACACATGTGCAACATCTGGATATCTTTATTGTAGACGTTTCGCCATCCAGTGGCTTTATCAATACAGATTCTAGGACATAATAGGAAGACAGTAGAACTATATACAAAAGATGAGGTAAACAGTCCCTCGGCCTTGGAGTTAGTGTTCACAGCATCGTGGTGGAGGAGAATCTGGAGCAAAGGCAAGAAGACTGGCGTTTATATAGGCGTCAGTGGAACGGACGGGCAGCAGACGAGGGCAGTCACTGGTAGGCGGGATTCCCCAGTGGAAGTAGGTCCTTCCCAAAGAGATGGGTTAGTTGCAGCAGCCGTGAAGAAGGTCTTGTAGATGTCCTCTGAACCAAGATTCCATGATGTTGCAGTGTCTGACAAGTTGTACAAGAAAGGTATAAAATACCGACAATATGAAAGTTAAGACACATGTGCAACATCTGGATATCTTTATTGTAGACGTTTCGCCATCCAGTGGCTTTATCAATACAGATTCTAGGACATAATAGGAAGACAGTAGAACTATATACAAAAGATGAGGTAAACAGTCCCTCGGCCTTGGAGTTAGTGTTCACAGCATCGTGGTGGAGGAGAATCTGGAGCAAAGGCAAGAAGAATGGCGTTTATATAGGCGTCAGTGGAACGGACGGGCAGCAGACGAGGGCAGTCACTGGTAGGCGGGATTCCCCAGTGGAAGTAGGTCCTTCCCAAAGAGATGGGTTAGTTGCAGCAGCCGTGAAGAAGGTCTTGTAGATGTCCTCTGAACCAAGATTCCATGATGTTGCAGTGTCTGACAAGTTGTGCAAGAAAGGTATAAAATACCGACAATATGAAAGTTAAGACACATGTGCAACATCTGGATATCTTTATTGTAGACGTTTCGCCATCCAGTGGCTTTATCAATACAGATTCTAGGACATAATAGGAAGACAGTAGAACTATATACAAAAGATGAGGTAAACAGTCCCTCGGCCTTGGAGTTAGTGTTCACAGCATCGTGGTGGAGGAGAATCTGGAGCAAAGGCAAGAAGACTGGCGTTTATATAGGCGTCAGTGGAACGGACGGGCAGCAGACGAGGGCAGTCACTGGTAGGCGGGATTCCCCAGTGGAAGTAGGTCCTTCCCAAAGAGATGGGTTAGTTGCAGCAGCCGTGAAGAAGGTCTTGTAGATGTCCTCTGAACCAAGATTCCATGATGTTGCAGTGTCTGACAAGTTGTGCAAGAAAGGTATAAAATACCGACAATATGAAAGTTAAGACACATGTGCAACATCTGGATATCTTTATTGTAGACGTTTCGCCATCCAGTGGCTTTATCAATACAGATTCTAGGACATAATAGGAAGACAGTAGAACTATATACAAAAGATGAGGTAAACAGTCCCTCGGCCTTGGAGTTAGTGTTCACAGCATCGTGGTGGAGGAGAATCTGGAGCAAAGGCAAGAAGACTGGCGTTTATATAGGCGTCAGTGGAACGGACGGGCAGCAGACGAGGGCAGTCACTGGTAGGCGGGATTCCCCAGTGGAAGTAGGTCCTTCCCAAAGAGATGGGTTAGTTGCAGCAGCCGTGAAGAAGGTCTTGTAGATGTCCTCTGAACCATGATTCCATGATGTTGCAGATGTCCTAGAATCTGTATTGATAAAGCCACTGGATGGCGAAACGTCTACAATAAAGATATCCAGATGTTGCACATGTGTTTTAACTTTCATATTGTCGGTATTTTATACCTTTCTTGCACAACTTGTCAGACACTGCAACATCATGGAATCTTGGTTCAGAGGACATCTACAAGACCTTCTTCACGGCTGCTGCAACTAACCCATCTCTTTGGGAAGGACCTACTTCCACTGGGGAATCCCGCCTACCAGTGACTGCCCTCGTCTGCTGCCCGTCCGTTCCACTGACGCCTATATAAACGCCAGTCTTCTTGCCTTTGCTCCAGATTCTCCTCCACCACGATGCTGTGAACACTAACTCCAAGGCCGAGGGACTGTTTACCTCATCTTTTGTATATAGTTCTACTGTCTTCCTATTATGTCCTAGAATCTGTATTGATAAAGCCACTGGATGGCGAAACGTCTACAATAAAGATATCCAGATGTTGCACATGTGTCTTAAGAACATAAGAACATAAGAACGAAGGAACACTGCAGAAGGCCTACTGGCCCATGCGAGGCAGGTCCAAGTCTCCTACCGGCTTAAGCCAATGCACCCAACCTAGTCAGGTCAGGTCACATTGACTTAAGGGAGGAACACGGCAACCGACCTGTTAGCACAAGCTATCAGGTCTAACTCACACCCACCCACATCTACTCATGTATTTATCCAACCTATTTTTAAAGCTACACAACGTTCTGGCCTCTATAACGGTACATGGGAGTTTGTTCCACTCATCCACAACTCTATTACCAAACCAGTACTTTCCTATATCCTTCCTGAATCTGAATTTTTCCAACTTAAAACCATTGCTGCGAGTCCTGTCTAGGCTAGATATTTTCAGCACACTATTTACATCCCCTTTATTTATTCCTGTCTTCCACTTATACACCTCAATCATATCCCCCCTAATTCTACGTCTTTCTAGAGAGTGCAGTTTCAGGGCCCTTAGTCTATCCTCATAGGGAAGGTTTCTGATACATGGGATCATCTTTGTCATCCTCCTTTGTACATTTTCCAGAGAATTTATATCCATTCTGTAATACGGTGACCAAAACTGTGCAGCATAATCTAAATGAGGCCTAACCAAGGATGTATAGAGTTGAAGAACAACCTGAGGACTCCTATTATTTATGCTTCTTGATATGAAGCCAAGGATTCTATTAGCTTTATTGCGAACACTTATGCACTGTTGTCTTGGTTTCAGATTACTGCTAACCAGAACTCCTAAATCTTTTTCGCAATCCGTAATATTAAGATCTACATTATTTAGTTTATATGTGGCATGGTTATTGTCCTGTCCAACATTTAGAACTTTGCATTTGTCTATATTAAACTGCATCTGCCACTTCTCCGACCACTGCATCAGTCTATTCAAATCTTCCTGGAGTGCTCGAATGTCCTCGTCAGAATGAATTCGACGGCCTATTTTGGTGTCATCGGCAAACTTGCCGATGTCGCTCTTTATGCCCTCATCTATGTCGTTTATGTAGATTGTGAACAGCAGGGGGCCCAACACTGACCCCTGTGGAACACCCCTCGTGACGCTTCCCCACTCTGATTTCTCCCCATTTATGCAAACTCTCTGCTGCCTATTTGTCAGCCATGCCTCTATCCAGGAAAAAATGTCTCCTCCTATTCCATGTGCTTTAATTTTCCTCAATAGTCTCTGATGTGGGACCCTGTCAAAAGCCTTACTGAAGTCCATATACACAATATCATATTCATTACCATGATCTACCTCCTCAAATACCTTAGTGAAAAAAGTTAATAAATTCGTAAGGCAGGAACGCCCCTTTGTAAAACCATGTTGAGATTCGTTGATTAATTTATGCTTTTCAAGGTGGCTACGAACTGCCTCGGCAATTATTGATTCCATAAATTTTCCCACTATGGAGGTTAGGCTTATTGGTCTATAGTTCGAAGCTAAGGACCTGTCACCTGTTTTGAAAATAGGTATCACATTTGCCATTTTCCACTTATCTGGCACCATGCCAGTTTGTAGTGATATGTTGAAAAGATTAGCCAAAGGTGTGCTAAGCTCCTCTTTACATTCCTTTAGAACCCTTGCATACAGTTCATCAGGGCCTGGGGATTTGTTAGGTTTTAATTTATCTATTTGCCTAAGGACCATGTCACTTGTGACCCTAATAGTGCACAGTTTATTATCGTCCTGTTCTACATAATTTATCATTACTGGAATATCGCTGGTATCCTCCTGTGTAAAAACTGAGAGGAAGTATGTGTTAAAAATTCTACACATTTCCTTATCACTGTCAGTGAGCTGACCCGAGGAACTTTTGAGTGGGCCTATCTTGTCCCTGATCTTACTTCTGTATACCTGAAAGAATCCTTTTGGGTTAGTCTTCGATTCTCTTGCAACTTTAACCTCATAATCTCTTTTTGCTTTTCTAATTCCCTTTTTTATTTCTCTCTTTAACTGAATATATCGATTTCTTAATTGCCCCTCTCCTCTTTTGATTTGCCTATATATGCCTCTCTTTTGACCAATCAGATATTTTAATCTATTGTTCATCCATTTAGGATCATTTTTGTTTGATCTGATTTCCCTATTTGGAACATAATTTGTCTGAACAGCTAGAACTATGCCCTGGAAAGCATCATATCGGCAACCATCACCACCTACCTGACCCTTAGTCAGGTCATTCCAGTTCAGCCCACCTAAGTAATTTTTCAGTCCTATGAAATCAGCCAAGCGAAAGTCAGGGACGGAGACTTGATTGCCATTATTAGGGGAATTCCATGATATATTAAAACTGAGTGATTTGTGATCACTCTCCCCAAGCTCATCATTAACCTCAAGATTATTAATTAGTGTTTCCCTACTGGCAAGAACCAAGTCAAGGAGGTTATTTCCCCTAGTTGGCTCTGTCACAAACTGTTTTAAAAAACAATCCTGGATCGTATCAAGAAAGTCACCCGACTCTAAATTTCCTGTCAAATTGCTCCAGTCAATCTGTCTATAGTTGAAATCTCCCATTAGCACAACATTTTCGTATGTAGATGCCTTACGAATTTCGTCCCATAGAAGTTTACTGCACTCCCTATCAAGATTTGGGGCCCTGTAAATCACACCCAAAATTAGTTTTTCTCGGCCCTCGAGAAGCTGTAACCAAACAGATTCAGTGGCTGACGCTTCTAATTTAATATCTTGTCTAACACAACAATTTAAATTGTCTCTGACATACATCGCTACTCCACCACCTTTCCTGTTGACCCTGTCAGTGTGGAATAATTTATAGCCTTGTATGTGACATTCAGAGGGCATCTCTCTATCTTTCAGATTGAGCCAGGTCTCTGTTATAGCAATAATATCTATGTTTCCTGCACTTGCAATTAATCTTAGCTCATCTATCTTATTTCTAACACTCCTGCTATTAGTATAGTAAACCTTAAGGGAGCTAGTCCCTTGCTGCCCTCTGCTGTCCCCCTTTGTTTGCTGACCTGTTCTATTGTCTTTATTTATAACTTCATGCTGAATGCCTTTTATACATTTACTGTTTCCAACCCTAGTGTTGCAACCTGCTTGTTTCCCACGCACACCCATACCTCTATCTTCCATCAGTTTAAAATCATAGGCATTTCACCAATGGCCTTCTCAATCGAGTCTGCAAGTGCTACCACCCCTGCCCCAGAGAGATGTACCCCATCCCTTGCATACATATCATGTTTGCCATAAAAGTTGTTCCAGTTGTCAATGAATGGGATTGCAAGTTCCTTGCAGTATCTGTCTAGCCAGCAATTTACACCAATTGCCCTAGACAACCATTCATTTCCTACTCCCCTTCTAGGCAAGATGCTACATATGATTGGGATCCCTCCCTTAGACTTAATGAAATCTATAGCTGCCCTGTACTTATCTAGCAGCTCTTCTCTCCTACCCTTCCCAATATCATTTCCACCAGCACTGAGACAGATAATGGGCTTGTTCCCATTACCTGACATGATATTATCCAGCCTGTTGACAATGTCCCTAACACCAGCTCCAGGGAAGCACACTCTATCTCTCATCTTCTTATTCCTATTACAAAAAGCACGGTCAATATATCTTACCTGAGAGTCACCAACCACAAGAATGCGCTTACCTTCATTAGCAGGGCCAGTAGTACCCTTACCTTCACTGGCCACTGAAGTACATTCATCCTGGAGAACAGAGAAGCGATTTCCTACCTTCAGATCTTCACTCTTAACTTTCCTTACTCTGATGCGCCTCCCATTACTGTGAACAACTCGCCACTTGTAGCAGGTGCTGGGCTGCACCTCACTGCTGGTAGCCGTTGCTACCTCCCCAACTACAGCCTCCTCACAGCGAGAGACAGACTGCACCTCACTGCTAGAAGTCTCATTCCCCACAACTCCAGCCACCTCACACTCTCTCCCAGACCCATTGAGGTGGACCTTCAGCCTCCTAATCTCCTCCTGGAGAAGCAAGACCTCCTCCTTCAACTCTCTAACCTCAGTTTTTAAAACACTGCAGAAGCAAGCCATGCTTTGTAACCGTCCACGCTAATCCCCAAAGCAGCTCAGGGTCTGTGACCTCACGTGACGACTGACCACTGACCACTGTCATATTGTCGGTATTTTATACCTTTCTTGCACAACTTGTCAGACACTGCAACATCATGGAATCTTGGTTCAGAGGACATCTACAAGACCTTCTTCACGGCTGCTGCAACTAACCCATCTCTTTGGGAAGGACCTACTTCCACTGGGGAATCCCGCCTACCAGTGACTGCCCTCGTCTGCTGCCCGTCCGTTCCACTGACGCCTATATAAACGCCAGTCTTCTTGCCTTTGCTCCAGATTCTCCTCCTTCTCATATTGTCGGTATTTTATACCTTTCTTGCACAACTTGTCAGACACTGCAACATCATGGAATCTTGGTTCAGAGGACATCTACAAGACCTTCTTCACGGCTGCTGCAACTAACCCATCTCTTTGGGAAGGACCTACTTCCACTGGGGAATCCCGCCTACCAGTGACTGCCCTCGTCTGCTGCCCGTCCGTTCCACTGACGCCTATATAAACGCCAGTCTTCTTGCCTTTGCTCCAGATTCTCCTCCACCACGATGCTGTGAACACTAACTCCAAGGCCGAGGGACTGTTTACCTCATCTTTTGTATATAGTTCTACTGTCTTCCTATTATGTCCTAGAATCTGTATTGATAAAGCCACTGGATGGCGAAACGTCTACAATAAAGATATCCAGATGTTGCACATGTGTCTTAACTTTCACCAAGGGCAAGTACCTTACACTTATCCACATTAAACTTCATCTGCCATTTCTCAGACCAAGACATTAATTTGTTCAAATCGTCCTGGAGTTCATTGATATCCTCCTCAGAGTGAATTATACGGCCTATCTTTGTATCATCAGCAAACTTACTCATGTCACTAGTAATCCCTTCATCAAGGTCATTAATGTAAATTATGAACAAGAGAGGGCCTAAAACTGATCCTTGTGGAACGCCACTAGTGACTAATCCCCATTCAGATTTCACTCCATTAATGGTAACTCTCTGCTTTCTATTGGTAAGCCATGCTTACCAATAGGCTTTAGGAAAGGTAGGGGGTGTGTGGACCAGGTGTTTACAGTGAAACATATAAGTGAACAGTATTTAGATAAGGCTAAAGAGGTCTTTGTGGCATTTATGGATTTGGAAAAGGCGTATGACAGGGTGGATAGTGGGGCAATGTGGCAGATGTTGCAAGTGTGTGGTGTAGGAGGTAGGTTACTGAAAGTAGTGAAGAGTTTTTACGAGGATAGTGAGGCTCAAGTTAGAGTATGTAGGAAAGAGGGAAATTATTTCCCAGTAAAAGTAGGCCTTAGACAAGGATGTGTGATGTCACCGTGGTTGTTTAATATATTTATAGATGGGGTTGTAAGAGAAGTAAATGCGAGGGTCTTGGCAAGAGGCGTGGAGTTAAAAGATAAAGAATCACACACAAAGTGGGAGTTGTCACAGCTGCTCTTTGCTGATGACACTGTGCTCTTGGGAGATTCTGAAGAGAAGTTGCAGAGATTGGTGGATGAATTTGGTAGGGTGTGCAAGGGAAGAAAGTTAAAGGTGAATACAGGAAAGAGTAAGGTTATGAGAATAACAAAAAGATTAGGTGATGAAAGATTGAATATCAGATTGGAGGGAGAGAGTATGGAGGAGGTGAATGTATTCAGATATTTGGGAGTTGACGTGTCGCGGATGGGTCTATGAAAGAGGAGGTGAATCATAGAATTGATGAGGGGAAAAGAGTGAGTGGTGCGCTTAGGAGTCTGTGGAGACAAAGAACTTTGTCCTTGGAGGCAAAGAGGGGAATGTATGAGAGTATAGTTTTACCAACGCTCTTATATGGGTGTGAAGCATGGGTGATGAATGTTGCAGCGAGAAGAAGGCTGGAGGCAGTGGAGATGTCATGTCTGAGGGCAATGTGTGGTGTGAATATAATGCAGAGAATTCGTAGTTTGGAAGTTAGGAGGAGGTGCGGGATTACCAAAACTGTTGTCCAGAGGGCTGAGGAAGAGTTGTTGAGGTGGTTCGGACATGTAGAGAGAATGGAGCGAAACAGAGTGACTTCAAGAGTGTATCAGTCTGTAGTGGAAGGAAGGCGGGGTAGGGGTCGGCCTAGGAAAGGTTGGAGGGAGGGGGTAAAGGAGGTTTTGTGTGCGAGGGGCTTGGACTTCCAGCAGGCATGCGTGAGCGTGTTTGATAGGAGTGAATGAAGACAAATGGTTTTTAATACTTGACGTGCTGTTGGAGTGTGAGCAAAGTAACATTTATGAAGGGGTTCAGGGAAACCGGCAGGCCGGACTTGAGTCCTGGAGATGGGAAGTACAGTGCCTGCACTCTGAAGGAGAGGTGTTGATGTTGCAGTTTAAAAACTGTAGTGTAAAGCACCCTTCTGGCAAGACAGTGATGGAGTGAATGATGGTGAAAGTTTTTCTTTTTCGGGCCACCCTGCCTTGGTGGGAATCGGCCAGTGTGATAACAAAAAAAAATATATGTATAAACAAGTCGGCCGTCTCCTACCGAGGCAGGGTGACCCAAGAAGAATGAAAATCCCCAAAAAGAAAATACTTTCATCATCATTCAACACTTTCACCTCACTCACACATAATCACTGTTTTGCAGAGGTGCTCAGAACACAACAGTTTAGAAGCATATACGTAAAAGATACACAACATATCCCTCCAAACTGCTAATATCCCGAAACCCCTCCTTTAGAGTGCAGGCATTGTACTTCCCATTTCCAGGACTCAAGTCCGGCTACATAAAAATAACCGGTTTCCCTGAATCCCTTCACTAAATATTACCCTGCTCACACTCCAACAAATCGTCAGGTCCCAACTACCATTCGTCTCCATTCACTCCTATTGAGCACGCTCATGCACGCCTGCTGGAAGTCCAATCCACTCGCCCACTAAACCTCCCTTACCCCTTCCTTCCAACCTTATCGAGGACGACCCCTACCCCGCCTTCCTTCCCATACAGATTTATACACTGTCCATGTCATTTTACTTTGATCCATTCTCTCTAAATGACCAAACCACCTCAACAACCCCTCTTCTGCCCTCTGACTAATACTTTTATTAACTCCACACCTTCTCCTAATTTCCACACTCCGAATTTTCTGCATAATATTTACACCACACATTGCCCTTAGACAGGACATCTCCACTGCCTCCAACCGTCTCCTCGCTGCTGCATTTACCACCCAAGCTTCACATAAATATAAGAGTGTTGGTACTACTATACTTTCATACATTCCCTTCTTTGCCTCAATAGAAAAAGTTTTTTGGCTCTACATATACCTCAACGCACCACTCACCTTTTTTTCCCTCATCATTCCTATGATTAACCTCATCCTTCATAAATCCATCCGCCGACACGTCAACTCCCAAGTATCTGAAAACATTCACTTCTTCCATACTCCTCCTCCCCAATTTAATATCCAATTTTTCTTCATCTAAATTGTTTGATACCCTTTTCACCTTACTCTTTTCTATGTTCACTTTCAACTTTCTACCTTTACACACACATTCCCAAACTCATCCACTACCCTTTGCAATTTTTCTTTAGAATCTCCCATAAGCACAGCATCATCAGCAAAAATCAACTGTGTCAATTCCCATTTTGTATTTGATTCCCCTAATTTAATCCCACCCCTCTCCCGAACACCCTAGCATTTACTTCTTTTACAACCCCATCTATAAATATATTAAACAACCATGGTGACATTACACATCCTTGTCTAAGACCTACTTTTACCGGGAAGTATTCTCCCTCTCTTCTACACACCCTAACCTGAGCCTCAATATCCTCATAAAAACTCTTTACAGCATTTAGTAACTTACCACCTATTCCATATACTTGCAACATCTGCCACATTGCTCCTCTATCCACTCTATCACATGCCTTTTCTAAATCCGTAAATGCAATAAAAACTTCCCTTCCTTTATCTAAATACTGTTCACATATATGCTTCAATGTAAACACTTGATCTACACATCCCCTACCCACTCTGAAACCTCCTTGCTCATCCGCAATCCTACATTCTGTCTTTCCTCTAATTCTTTCAATTATCACCCTACCGTACACTTTTCCTGGTATACTCAGTAAACTTATTCCTCTATAATTTTTACAATCTCTTTTGTCCCCCTTCCCTTTATATAAAGGGACTATACATGCTCTCTGCCAATCCCTGGGTACCTTCCCCTCTTTCATACATTTATTAAACAAAAATACCAACCACTCCAACACCATATCCCCCCCCCCCCCGCTGCTTTTAACATTTCTGTCATGATCCCGTCAGTTCCAGCTGCTTTACCCACTTTCTTTCTACGTAATGCCTCACGCACCTCCACCACACTCACATCCTGCTCTTCTTCACTCCTAAAAGATGGTATACCTCCCTGGCCAGTGCATGAAATTACCCATTCCCTTTCT
The DNA here is from genome assembly GCF_038502225.1 of Cherax quadricarinatus. Classification (NCBI taxonomy): domain Eukaryota; kingdom Metazoa; phylum Arthropoda; class Malacostraca; order Decapoda; family Parastacidae; genus Cherax; species Cherax quadricarinatus. Next base: position 39,200,528 of record NC_091319.1, read on the forward strand.
TCGTCGACATTTAAAAGTTTCTCAAAATATTCTCGCCATCTACCCAAAACTTCCATCTCCCCATCTACTAACTCTCCTACTCTGTTTTTAACTGACAAATCCATTCGTTCTCTAGGCTTTCTTAACTTGTTTAACGCACTCCAAATTTTTTTCTTATTTTCATTAAGTTTTTTTTTATGCTTCATGGAAATTTTCACATTTAAATCAAGATCTTTTAAAATTCTTAATTGAGTAGATTTCAACTCAACTTTTATTTGTCAAAATTCCAATAACTTTATTAACTAATTGTTATTCATATATTCATATTTCTTAGCCACAAATCAACTGTCTATAATTGTTCTTCGTAAGTAACTTAATAAATTTATACTGATTTCATATTCCTCTTAGTAATCAACTTTAACTGTTTTTACATAATTGTCCTTTATTATATATTTGCGTTGCATATCTCATCTTTTTTTATCCTTATTGCATTTCCATAATTGATTGTCTATTCATATATGCACATTAGCAACCCGAAAATTATCATAATTAGCTCTAATAATTATCATAATTAGTTCTAATAATTATCATAATTAGTTCTAATAATTATCATAATTAGTTCTAATAATTATCATAATTAGTTCTAATAATTATCATAATTAGCTCTAATAATTATCATAATTAGTTCTAATAATTATCATAATTAGTTCTAATAATTATCATAATTAGTTCTAATAATTATCATAATTAGTTTTAATAATTATCATAATTATCTCTAATAATTATCATAATTAGTTCTAATAATTATCATAATTAGCTCTAATAATTATCATAATTAGTTCTAATAATTATCATAATTAGTTCTAATAATTATCATAATTAGTTCTAATAATTATCATAATTAGTTCTAATAATTATCATAATTAGTTCTAATAATTATCATAATTAGTTCTAATAATTATCATAATTAGTTCTAATAATTATCATAATTATCTCTAATAATTATCATAATTAGTTCTAATAATTATCATAATTAGCTCTAATAATTATCATAATTAGTTCTAATAATTATCATAATTAGTTCTAATAATTATCATAATTAGTTCTAATAATTATCATAATTTGTTCTAATAATTATCATAATTAGTTCTAATAATTATCATAATTAGTTCTAATAATTATCATAATTAGTTCTAATAATTATCATAATTAGTTCTAATAATTATCATAATTAGTTCTAATAATTATCATAATTAGTTCTAATAATTATCATAATTAGTTCTAATAATTATCATAATTAGTTCTAATAATTATCATAATTAGTTCTAATAATTATCATAATTAGTTCTAATAATTATCATAATTAGTTCTAATAATTATCATAATTAGTTCTAATAATTATCATAATTAGTTCTAATAATTATCATAATTAGTTCTAATAATTATCATAATTAGTTCTAATAATTATCATAATTAGTTCTAATAATTATCATAATTAGTTTTAATAATTATCATAATTAGTTCTAATAATTATCATAATTAGTTCTAATAATTATCATAATTAGTTCTAATAATTATCATAATTAGTTCTAATAATTATCATAATTAGTTTTAATAATTATCATAATTATCTCTAATAATTATCATAATTAGTTCTAATAATTATCATAATTAGCGCTAATAATTATCATAATTAGTTCTAATAATTATCATAATTAGTTCTAATAATTATCATAATTAGTTCTAATAATTATCATAATTAGTTCTAATAATTATCATAATTAGTTCTAATAATTATCATAATTAGTTCTAATAATTATCATAATTAGTTCTAATAATTATCATAATTAGTTCTAATAATTATCATAATTAGTTCTAATAATTATCATAATTAGTTCTAATAATTATCATAATTAGTTCTAATAATTATCATAATTAGTTCTAATAATTATCATAATTAGTTCTAATAATTATCATAATTAGTTCTAATAATTATCATAATTAGTTCTAATAATTATCATAATTAGTTCTAATAATTATCATAATTAGTTCTAATAATTATCATAATTAGTTCTAATAATTATCATAATTAGTTCTAATAATTATCATAATTAGTTTTAATAATTATCATAATTATCTCTAATAATTATCAAAATTAGTTCTAATAATTATCATAATTAGCTCTAATAATTATCATAATTAGTTCTAATAATTATCATAATTAGTTCTAATAATTATCATAATTAGTTCTAATAATTATCATAATTAGTTCTAATAATTATCATAATTAGTTCTAATAATTATCATAATTAGTTCTAATAATTATCATAATTAGTTCTAATAATTATCATAATTAGTTCTAATAATTATCATAATTAGTTCTAATAATTATCATAATTAGTTCTAATAATTATCATAATTAGTTCTAATAATTATCATAATTAGTTCTAATAATTATCATAATTAGTTCTAATAATTATCATAATTAGTTCTAATAATTATCATAATTAGTTCTAATAATTATCATAATTAGTTCTAATAATTATCATAATTAGTTCTAATAATTATCATAATTAGTTCTAATAATTATCATAATTAGTTCTAATAATTATCATAATTAGTTCTAATAATTATCATAATTAGTTCTAATAATTATCATAATTAGTTCTAATAATTATCATAATTAGTTCTAATAATTATCATAATTAGTTTTAATAATTATCATAATTATCTCTAATAATTATCATAATTAGTTCTAATAATTATCATAATTAGCTCTAATAATTATCATAATTAGTTCTAATAATTAGCATAATTAGTTCTAATAATTATCATAATTAGTTCTAATAATTATCATAATTAGTTCTAATAATTATCATAATTAGTTCTAATAATTATCATAATTAGTTCTAATAATTATCATAATTAGTTCTAATAATTATCATAATTATCTCTAATAATTATCATAATTAGTTCTAATAATTATCATAATTAGCTCTAATAATTATCATAATTAGTTCTAATAATTATCATAATTAGTTCTAATAATTATCATAATTAGTTCTAATAATTATCATAATTTGTTCTAATAATTATCATAATTAGTTCTAATAATTATCATAATTAGTTCTAATAATTATCATAATTAGTTCTAATAATTATCATAATTAGTTCTAATAATTATCATAATTAGTTCTAATAATTATCATAATTAGTTCTAATAATTATCATAATTAGTTCAAATAATTATCATAATTAGTTCTAATAATTATCATAATTAGTTCTAATAATTATCATAATTAGTTCTAATAATTATCATAATTAGTTCTAATAATTATCATAATTAGTTCTAATAATTATCATAATTAGTTCTAATAATTATCATAATTAGTTCTAATAATTATCATAATTAGTTTTAATAATTATCATAATTAGTTCTAATAATTATCATAATTAGTTCTAATAATTATCATAATTAGTTCTAATAATTATCATAATTAGTTCTAATAATTATCATAATTAGTTTTAATAATTATCATAATTATCTCTAATAATTATCATAATTAGTTCTAATAATTATCATAATTAGCTCTAATAATTATCATAATTAGTTCTAATAATTATCATAATTAGTTCTAATAATTATCATAATTAGTTCTAATAATTATCATAATTAGTTCTAATAATTATCATAATTAGTTCTAATAATTATCATAATTAGTTCTAATAATTATCATAATTAGTTCTAATAATTATCATAATTAGTTCTAATAATTATCATAATTAGTTCTAATAATTATCATAATTAGTTCTAATAATTATCATAATTAGTTCTAATAATTATCATAATTAGTTCTAATAATTATCATAATTAGTTCTAATAATTATCATAATTAGTTCTAATAATTATCATAATTAGTTCTAATAATTATCATAATTAGTTCTAATAATTATCATAATTAGTTCTAATAATTATCATAATTAGTTTTAATAATTATCATAATTATCTCTAATAATTATCATAATTAGTTCTAATAATTATCATAATTAGCTCTAATAATTATCATAATTAGTTCTAATAATTAGCATAATTAGTTCTAATAATTATCATAATTAGTTCTAATAATTATCATAATTAGTTCTAATAATTATCATAATTAGTTCTAATAATTATCATAATTAGTTCTAATAATTATCATAATTAGTTCTAATAATTATCATAATTATCTCTAATAATTATCATAATTAGTTCTAATAATTATCATAATTAGCTCTAATAATTATCATAATTAGTTCTAATAATTATCATAATTAGTTCTAATAATTATCATAATTAGTTCTAATAATTATCATAATTTGTTCTAATAATTATCATAATTAGTTCTAATAATTATCATAATTAGTTCTAATAATTATCATAATTAGTTCTAATAATTATAATAATTAGTTCTAATAATTATCATAATTAGTTCTAATAATTATCATAATTAGTTCTAATAATTATCATAATTAGTTCAAATAATTATCATAATTAGTTCTAATAATTATCATAATTAGTTCTAATAATTATCATAATTAGTTCTAATAATTATCATAATTAGTTCTAATAATTATCATAATTAGTTCTAATAATTATCATAATTAGTTCTAATAATTATCATAATTAGTTCTAATAATTATCATAATTAGTTTTAATAATTATCATAATTAGTTCTAATAATTATCATAATTAGTTCTAATAATTATCATAATTAGTTCTAATAATTATCATAATGAGTTCTAATAATTATCATAATTAGTTTTAATAATTATCATAATTATCTCTAATAATTATCATAATTAGTTCTAATAATTATCATAATTAGCTCTAATAATTATCATAATTAGTTCTAATAATTATCATAATTAGTTCTAATAATTATCATAATTAGTTCTAATAATTATCATAATTAGTTCTAATAATTATCATAATTAGTTCTAATAATTATCATAATTAGTTCTAATAATTATCATAATTAGTTCTAATAATTATCATAATTAGTTCTAATAATTATCATAATTAGTTCTAATAATTATCATAATTAGTTCTAATAATTATCATAATTAGTTCTAATAATTATCATAATTAGTTCTAATAATTATCATAATTAGTTCTAATAATTATCATAATTAGTTCTAATAATTATCATAATTAGTTCTAATAATTATCATAATTAGTTCTAATAATTATCATAATTAGTTCTAATAATTATCATAATTAGTTCTAATAATTATCATAATTAGCTCTAATAATTTCATAACTAGTTCTAAAATCGTGCTTTTGTTTTTATATCTTATATCAATAATTTATATTCACTACTCGTAATTGTGTTTTAATAATCATCTATTTTGTATTAAAAAATATTGTTTATTTACCAATTTGTTAATATCCTTCAGTTTCGATTTTTCAAGATTTTGTGCTAGCTCTTCTTACTATCTTGCTAATATGACTTACGGAATCATAGTAATGTAAAACTCATGGAACGGTTGGGACTTGAACCCAGGACAAGTGAGTTCTGAAACTTACAATCCAGTGCGTTCACCACTGGGCCAGCTGCCTCTAGTAAGATTCATCCTGATTGGTGAATTTCTATATATGTATATATCTACATGAGTGAATCTTATTAAAGCCAGCGGCTCAGTGGTTAACGCACTGGCCTCAGGACTCACTTGTCCTGGGCTCAAAACCCATGGCAAGTAGATTGTTATTTCTACTTATTAGTAGAAATAACTTCTACTAGTAAGCAGAAATACAGTGGACCCCCGCTTAACGTTCACCTCCAAATGCGACCAATTATGTAAGTGTATTTATGTAAGTGCGTTTGTACGTGTATGTTTGGGGGTCTGAAATGGACTAATCTACTTCACAATATTCCTTATGGGAAAAAATTCGGTCAGTACTGGCACCTGAACATACTACTGGAATGAAAAAAGTTCGTTAACCGGGGGTCCACTAGTAACTTCTTAAGTGCAGTAGTCAACTGTTTTCAGCAGTTGTAATATTATTTATCATTATTTAGCCTTGTATTCACTTGTTTGGTGTATTATCAATTTATTTGTTATTATTCTACACTTCCCAATTCACAGGTTCCACGACGATATTTTTATTGAATAATTTTATTAAGTCTATAATTCCAGTTGACTAACAGAATTTAAAACTGGTGATGATATTCACTTACATATCCAAGATTTCCTAAAAAAAAAACTACGATGCTGAGTGACTAAATGACCTTGGGTAACCATCAGCATCATCAGAGTTACTGACAAAAAGTATAACTACGAGAAAATACAGTATGGATTTAGTTTCTACAACAGCTGGGAAAAAAAGACGTGCATGTTTATTAAGTTGCAAATGATGATGAGAGATGTAAAAAAAAGTGAAAAACACTCATGGGAGAGCTGCTAAGTTGTTACCATAAATGTATTGTAATAAAGTTGGTAGAATTACCGACAATATGCAAAGTAAAAGGACACAAGTGCAACTAATGTAACATTTTATTGTGGCAACGTTTCGCTCTGTTTGTATTGGCTTGACAAAGCTCCTGGAGAGCGAAACGTTGCTACAATAAAATGTCACATTAGTTGCCTGGAGTTTACCTGGAGTTCACCTGGAGAGAGTTTCGGGGGTCAACGCCCCCGCGGCCCGGTCTGTGACCAGGCCTCCTGGTGGATCAGCCCCTGATCAACCAGGCTGTTGCTGCTGGCTGCACGCAAACCAACGTACGAGCCACAGCCCGGCTGATCAGGAACTGACTTTAGGTGCTTGTCCAGTGCCAGCTTGAAGACTGTCCTTTTACTTTACATAAATGCATTGCATAATTTGTGGCTTTCTTTTATTTACTATTTAACTCATGCATCTATTCGTTTATCTACATTATTTTAGGCTCAAAAAAATCAAACAAAATCATTATCACTATCATAAGTGGAAAGAAATTTCGCTCACCAGACCAAATGAACTGTCCGTTCCCATTGCTGAAGCCGAAAATGAATTTAATGACTTCTTCTGAAGCAGAGTCTGCGAGCTAGCCAGTAACAAAGCAAATTTATTGCACAGCTTAATGATTAACTCAGAAGCAGTTAACAAGGCTCCCTCTACCTGCCCTTAACAAATTCTACAGAGGTAACCACAAATGACATTGCACTAAAAAGAGAGTAGTTAATAAAGTTAGTGATACTACTACTACTACTACTACTACTACTACTACTACTACTACTACTACTGCTACTACTACTACTACTACTACTACTACTACTACTACTACTACTACTACTACTACTACTACTGCTACTACTACTACTACTGCTACTACTACTACTACTACTACTACTACTACTAATAATAATAATAATAATAATAATAATAATAATAATAATAATAATACTCTTTATTTTTACAAGTATATGTACAAGGTATACAGGCCTAGCTGACATGAATGACATAATATTATATGGAAAGCCCCTTGTTATGTAGAGTATTTCGGGGAAACTTGGTCAGTTTTGTCCCAGGATGCGACCCACACCAGTCGACTAACACCTAGATACCTATTTTAATGAACAGGGACAGCAGGTGTCCTAATGATAACCGTCCTAATGTTCACCTGTAACGGGGATTGATCCCCGGCCTCAGTGAGATGAGTGCGCTTACAGTCTAACTACGTGACTACCCCTTTCATATATAAGAATGCTGCCAATTTGTTTTCCCATTTTATTAAGGATCTGTCTGTTAAATCTAAAGAAATCAAAATTCCGTAATGTACATAAGCCAGTTCATCACACCCCAAGCAACAAAGGAGACCTAACTGTACCCAACAATTATAGACCAAACTCTAACTTGCCATTATTGTCCACAGTCTTTAAACATATAATATTTAAACGAATATTTGCATTTATTATTAAACAGAATATCCTTAACCCCTGCCAAGAAAAAAAATCATTAATGATTGCTTCATGAGGATTCTTGACTCAGTCTATTCAGGTCTACAAAATAATGAATATTCAATGGACCTCTTTATTGATGGTATCAGAGGGCGTCCTCGAGGTTACATAAAGCCCTACCTCTCCGACAGACGTTAACACCTGGAGTTTACTTAGAGAGAGTTCCGGGGGTCAACGCCCCCGCGGCCCGGTCTGTGACCTGGCTTCCTAATGGATCAGAGCCTGATCAACCAGGATGTTACTGCTGGCTGCACGCAATCCAACGTACGAGCCACAGCCCGGCTGGTCAGGTACTGGCTTTAGGTGCTTGTCCGGTGCCAGCTTGAAGACAGCCAGGGGTCTATTGGTAATCCCCCTTATGTATGCTGGGAGGCAGTTGAACAGTCTCGGGCCCCGGATAATTATTGTACATAAGAACATAAGAACGATGGAACACTGCAGAAGGCCTACTGGCCCATGCGAGGCAGGTCCAAGTCTCCTACCGGCTTAAGCCAATGCACCCAACCTCTTCAGGTCAGGTCACATTGACTTAAGGGAGGAACACGGCAACCGACCTGGTAGCACAAGCTATCAGGTCTAACTCACACCCACCCACATCCACTCATGTATTTATCCAACCTATTTTTAAAGCTACACAACGTTCTGGCCTCTATAACGGTACTTGGGAGTTTGTTCCACTCATCCACAACTCTATTACCAAACCAGTGCTTTCCTATATCCTTCCTGAATCTGAATTTTTCCAACTTAAAACCATTGCTGCGAGTCCTGTCTAGGCTAGATATTTTCAGCACACTATTTACATCCCCTTTATTTATACCTGTCTTCCATTTATACACCTCAATTATATCCCCCCTAATTCTACGTCTTTCTAGAGAGTGCAGTTTCAGGGCCCTCAGTCTATCCTCATAGGGAAGGTTTCTGATACATGGGATCAACTTTGTCATCCTCCTTTGTACATTTTCCAGAGAATTTATATCCATTCTGTAATACGGTGACCAAAACTGTGCAGCATAATCTAAATGAGGCCTAACCAAGGATGTATAGAGTTGAAGAACAACCTGAGGACTCCTATTATTTATGCTTCTTGATATGAAGCCAAGGATTCTATTAGCTTTATTGCGAACACTTATGCACTGTTGTCTTGGTTTCAGATTACTGCTAACCAGAACTCCTAAATCTTTTTCGCAATCCGTAATATTAAGATCTACATTATTTAGTTTATATGTGGCATGGTTATTGTCCTGTCCAACATTTAGAACTTTGCATTTGTCTATATTAAACTGCATCTGCCACTTCTCCGACCACTGCATCAGTCTATTCAAATCTTCCTGGAGTGCTCGAATGTCCTCGTCAGAATGAATTCGACGGGCTATTTTGGTGTCATCGGCAAACTTGCCGATGTCGCTCTTTATGCCCTCATCTATGTCGTTTATGTAGATTGTGAACAGCAGGGGGCCCAACACTGACCCCTGTGGAACACCGCTCGTGACGCTTCCCCACTCTGATTTCTCCCCATTTATGCAAACTCTCTGCTGCCTATTTGTCAACCATGCCTCTATCCAGGAAAAAATCTCTCCTCCTATTCCATGTGCTTCAATTTTCCTCAATAGTCTCTGATGTGGGACCCTGTCAAAAGCCTTACTGAAGTCCATATACACAATATCATATTCATTACCATGATCTACCTCCTCAAATACCTTAGTGAAAAAAGTTAATAAATTCGTAAGGCAGGAACGACCCTTTGTAAAACCATGCTGAGATTCGTTGATTAATTTATGCTTTTCAAGGTGGCTACGAACTGCCTCGGCAATTATTGATTCCATAAATTTTCCCACTATGGAGGTTAGGCTTATTGGTCTATAGTTCGAAGCTAAGGACCTGTCACCTGTTTTGAAAATAGGAATCACATTTGCCATTTTCCACTTATCTGGCACCATGCCAGTTTGTAGTGATATGTTGAAAAGATTAGCCAAAGGTGTGCTAAGCTCCTCTTTACATTCCTTTAGAACCCTTGCATACAGTTCATCAGGGCCTGGGGATTTGTTAGGTTTTAATTTATCTATTTGCCTAAGGACCATGTCACTTGTGACCCTAATAGTGCACAGTTTATTATCGTCCTGTTCTACATAATTTATCATTACTGGAATATCGCTGGTATCCTCCTGTGTAAAAACTGAGAGGAAGTATGTGTTAAAAATTCTACACATTTCCTTATCACTGTCAGTGAGCTGACCCGAGGAACTTTTGAGTGGGCCTATCTTGTCCCTGATCTTACTTCTGTATACCTGAAAGAATCCTTTTGGGTTAGTCTTCGATTCTCTTGCAACTTTAACCTCATAATCTCTTTTTGCTTTTCTAATTCCCTTTTTTATTTCTCTCTTTAACTGAATATATCGATTTCTTAATTGCCCCTCTCTTCTTTTGATTTGCCTTTAAATGCCTCTCTTTTGACCAATCAAATATTTTAATCTATTGTTCATCCATTTAGGATCATTTTTGTTTGATCTGATTTCCCTATTTGGAACATAATTTGACTGAGCAGCTAGAACTATGCCCTGGAAAGCATCATATCGGCAACCATCACCACCTACCTGACCCTTAGTCAGGTCATTCCAGTTCAGCCCACCTAAGTAATTTTTCAGTCCTATGAAATCAGCCAAGCGAAAGTCAGGAACGGAGACTTGATTGCCATTATTAGGGGAATTCCATGATATATTAAAACTGAGTGATTTGTGATCACTTTCCCCAAGCTCATCATTAACCTCAAGATTATTAATTAGTGTTTCCCTACTGGCAAGAACCAAGTCAAGGATGTTATTTCCCCTAGTTGGCTCTGTCACAAACTGTTTTAAAAAACAATCCTGGATCGTATCAAGAAAGTCACCTGACTCTAAATTTCCTGTCAAATTGCTCCAGTCAATCTGTCTATAGTTGAAATCTCCCATTAGCACAACATTTTCGTATGTAGATGCCTTACGAATTTCGTCCCATAGAAGTTTACTGCACTCCCTATCAAGATTTGGGGCCCTGTAAATCACACCCAAAATTAGTTTTTCTCGGCCTTCGAGAAGCTGTAACCAAACAGATTCAGTGGCTGACGCTTCTAATTTAATATCTTGTCTAACACAACAATTTAAATTGTCTCTGACATACATCGCTACTCCACCACCTTTCATGTTAACCCTGTCAGTGTGGAATAATTTATAGCCTTGTATGTGACATTCAGAGGGCATCTCTCTATCTTTCAGATTGAGCCAGGTCTCTGTTATAGCAATAATATCTATGTTTCCTGCACTTGCAATTAATCTTAGCTCATCTATCTTATTTCTTACACTCCTGCTATTAGTATAGTAAACCTTAAGGGAGCTAGTCCCTTGCTGCCCTCTGCTGTCCCCCTTTGTTTGCTGACCTGATCTATTGTCTTTATTGATAACTTCATGCTGAATGCCTTTTATACATTTACTGTTTCCAACCCAAGTGTTGCAACCTGCTTGTTTCCCACACATACCCATACCTCTATCTTCCATTAGTTTAAAATCATAGGCATTTCACCAATGGCCTTCTCAATCGAGTCTGCAAGTGCTACCACCCCAGCCCCAGAGAGATGTACCCCATCCCTTGCATACATATCATGTTTGCCATAAAAGTTGTTCCAGTTGTCAATGAATGGGATTGCAAGTTCCTTGCAGTATCTGTCTAGCCAGCAATTTACACCAATTGCCCTAGACAACCATTCATTTCCTACTCCCCTTCTAGGCAAAATGCTACATATGATTGGGATCCCTCCCTTAGACTTAATGAAATCTATAGCTGACCTGTACTTATCTAGCAGCTCTTCTCTCCTACCCTTCCCAATATCATTTCCACCAGCACTGAGACAGATAATGGGCTTGTTCCCATTACCTGACATGATATTATCCAGCCTGTTGACAATGTCCCCAACACCAGCTCCAGGGAAGCACACTCTATCTCTCATCTTCTTATTCCTATTACAAAAAGCACGGTCAATGTATTTTACCTGAGAGTCACCAACCACAAGAATGCGCTTACCTCCATTAGCAGGGGCAGTAGTACCCTTACCTTCACTGGCCACTGAAGTACATTCATCCTGAAGAACAGAGAAGCGATTTCCTACCTTCAGATCTTCACTCTTAACTTTCCTTACTCTGATGCGCCTTCCATTACTGTGAACCACTCGCCACTTGTAGCAGGTGCTGGACTGCACCTCACTGCTGGTAGCCGTTGCTACCTCCCCAACTACAGCCTCCTCACAGCGAGAGACAGACTGCACCTCACTGCTAGAAGCCTCATTCCCCACAACTCCAGCCACCTCACACTCTCTCCCAGACCCATTGAGGTGGACCTTCAGCCTCCTAATCTCCTCCTGGAGAAGCAAGACCTCCTCCTTCAACTCTCCAACCTCAATTTTTAAAACACTGCAGAAGCAAGCCATGCTTTGTAACCGTCCACACTAATCCCCAAAACCGCTCAGGGTCTGTGACCTCACGTGACGACTGACCACTGAGTACTGACGACTGACCACGTCTCTTAACGTGCTAGTGACACCCCTACTTTTCACTGGGGGAATGTTGCATCGTCTACCGAGTCTTTTGCTTTCGTTGTGAGTGATTTTCGTATGCAAGTTCGGTACTAGTCCCTCTAGGATTTTCCAGGTGTATATAGTCATGTATCTCTCCTGCCTGCGTTCCAGGGAGCACAGGTTCAGGAAATTCAAGCGCTCCCAGTAATTGAGGTATTTTATCTCCGTTATGGGCGCCGTGAGAGTTCTCTGTACATTTTTTAGGTCAGCAATTTCACCTGCCTTGAAAGTTGCTGTTAGTGTCCAGCAATGTTAGGTAAGACACATATGCAACAGTTAGGTATCTTTATTTCGAAACGTTTCGCCTACACAGTAGGCTTCTTCAGTCGAGTACAGAAAACATCAAAATGGTATACAATACCGACAGGTTGGTAGGTAAGACACATAGGCAACAGTTAGGCAACTTTATTCCGAGACGTTTCTCCTACACAGTAGGCTTCTTCAGTCGAATACAGAAAGTAGGCAGGAACAGTAGAGAAGACGATGTAATCAGTCCATCACCCTTAAAGTCGTAGAATTTGAGGTTGTCAGTCCCTCGGCCTGGAGAAGTTCAGTTCCATAGTCAGGAACTATCTGAAGATCAAGCGACAGTGCGGAGACTTAAATACTGTCGGAAGGAGAGGTGCAGAGTAGTAGTAGTAGTAGTGAGAATGTAACCACTGAAAGGTCAGGTCCCTCTCAGATCCAACAATTCTCACTTGAAAAGTTTGTCCAAGGTGTTTTCTGTATCAAGATGCTATGTGTTGCAGTGTCTGACAAGATGAACATCAAAATGGTATACAATACCGACAGGTTGGTAGGTAAGACACATAGGCAACAGTTAGGCAACTTTATTCCGAAACGTTTCGCCTACACAGTAGGCTTCTTCAGTCGAATACAGAAAGTAGGCAGGAACAGTAGAGAAGACGATGTAATCAGTCCATCACCCTTAAAGTCGTAGAATTTGAGGTTGTCAGTCCCTCGGCCTGGAGAAGTTCAGTTCCATAGTCAGGAACTATCTGAAGATCAAGCGACAGTGCGGAGACTTAAATACTGTCGGAAGGAGAGGTGCAGAGTAGTAGTAGTAGTAGTGAGAATGTAACCACTGAAAGGTCAGGTCCCTCTCAGATCCAACAATTCTCACTTGAAAAGTTTGTCCAAGGTGTTTTCTGTATCAAGATGCTATGTGTTGCAGTGTCTGACAAGATGAACATCAAAATGGTATACAATACCGACAGGTTGGTAGGTAAGACACATAGGCAACAGTTAGGCAACTTTATTCCGAAACGTTTCGCCTACACAGTAGGCTTCTTCAGTCGAATACAGAAAGTAGGCAGGAACGGTAGAGAAGACGATGTAATCAGTCCATCACCCTTAAAGTCGTAGAATTTGAGGTTGTCAGTCCCTCGGCCTGGAGAAGTTCAGTTCCATAGTCAGGAACTATCTGAAGATCAAGCGACAGTGCGGAGACTTAAATACTGTCGGAAGGAGAGGTGCAGAGTAGTAGTAGTAGTAGTGAGAATGTAACCTGCCTACTTTCTGTATTCGACTGAAGAAGCCTACTGTGTAGGCGAAACGTTTCGGAATAAAGTTGCCTAACTGTTGCCTATGTGTCTTACCTACCAACCGAGTACAGAAAAGTTGATAGAAGCAGAAGATACTTGAAGACGATGTAATCAGTGCATCACCTTTAAAGTTTTGAGGTGGTCAGTCCCTCAGTCAGGAGAAGAGCATTGTTCCATAGTCTGAAACAATATGTTTCATACTATGGAACAATGCTGTACTCGTTAGGTAAGACACTTATGCAACAGTTAGGTTGCATATGCTCTTCTCCAGGCGAAACGTTTCGAAATAAAGATACCTAACTGTTGCATATGTGTCTTACCTAACAACCTGTCGGTATTTTATACCATTTTAATGTTCAATCTGTCAGACACTGCAACACAAGGGTATCTTGGTACAGACCTGAAATCAACTTCGACAACCTCTACTAGTGAGAACGGCTGGATTTGAGAGGGACCTGACCTCCCAACATCTGCGTTCTACTAGTGACCTACGTCTCACCTCCTGGCGCTATATAAGGCTCTATCCTGTCACTTCAACTTCATATTGTTTCAGACTTCGGAACAATGCTCTTCTCCAGACTGAGGGACTGACCACCTCAAAACTTTAAGGGTGATGGACTGATTACATCGTCTTCAAGTCTCTTCTGCTTCTATCAACTTTTCTGTACTCGACTGAAGAAGCCTACTGTGTAGGCGAAACGTTTCGAAAAAAAGATACCTAACTGTTGCATATGTGTCTTACCTAACAACCTGTCGGTATTTTATACCATTTTAATGTTCGAGGTCAGGCTTATTGGGCGGTAATTTGACGGTAACGACTTGTCCCCTGTTTTAAAAATAGGAATTACATTAGCCATCTTCCACATATCAGACACTACACCTGTTTGAAGAGATAAATTAAAAATATTAGTTAATGGTTCACAGAGCTCCATTTTGCATTCCTTAAGAACCCTTGAAAAAACCTCATCAGGACCCGGCGACTTATTTTGCTTCAGTCTGTCTATCTGCTTCACAACCATTTCACTAGTGACTGTGATGTTACATAGTTTATCTTCTTCTTGCCCACTATAAAAATTAATTACTGGAATATTGTTGGTGTCTTCCTGTGTAAAAACTGAGAGAAAATAATTATTTAAAATCGTGCACATTTCATTCTCTTTGTCAGTAAGATGCCCATAGTTATTTTTGAGGGGACCTATCTTATCTCTAACTTTTGTTCTATAGACCTGGAAAAATTTTTTGGGGTTAGTTTTATAATCCCTAGCAACTATAATTTCATAGTCCCTTTTAGCTTTTCTTATCCCCTTTTTAATGTCCCTCTTAATGCCAATATACTGATTCATAAGATGACCCTCACCTCTTTTGATACGCATATAAATTCCTTTCTTATGCCCTAGTAGATATTTCAGCCTTTTATTCATCCATTTTGTGTCATTTCTATTTGATCTAATTTCTTTATAAGGGATAAACGTTCTTTGAGCAGCATGTATAGTGTTCAGAAAACTGTCATATTGATAGCCCTCTTCGTTACCCCAGTCAACAGATGATAAGTGTTCTCTAAGCCCATTGTAATCTGCTAAGCGAAAATCTGAAACTGTTAATGAGTTGTCCCTACTATTATACTTCCATTCTATGCTAAAGGTAATTGATTTGTGAACGCTTGTGCCAAGTTCCTCATTAATTTCTAAATTATTAAAAAGGGTTTCCTTGTTCGCCAGAACCAAATCAAGCAGGTTATTTCCCCTTGTAGGTTCTGTCACAAACTGCTTCAAAAAACATTCCTGAACTACTTCTAAGAAGTCATTTGATTCTAAATTCCCAGACAAGAAATTCCAATCAATGTGACTAAAGCTAAAGTCCCTTAGAATTACTACATTATCGTGCCTTGTGACCTTAACAATTTCCTCCCACAGTAATTTCCCTTGGTCCCTATCTAAGTTTGGGGGACGGTATATCACTCCTAGAATCAATTTTTTATGCCCTACTGAAAATTCTATCCAGACAGACTCTGTATGTGTTACCTCAGACTTAATACCCATTTTTATGCAACAGTTCAAGTGATCTCGGACATACAGTGCCACCCCACCCCCCTTTCCGATATTTCTATCTACTTTTAACAATTTAAAACCCAGAATGTGACATTCCAAAGGCGTGTCCCGACTTTTGGAATTAAACCACGTCTCAGTGATTGCAAATACATCAATGTTACCTGCACTAGCAACTAATCTCAACTCATCCATCTTATTCCTAGCACTACGGCAATTTAACATAAGAACATAAGAATGTAGGAACACTGCAGAAGGCCTACTGGCCCATGCAAGATTGCATAATATAATTTTAAAGACCCTCCTTTCTCTTTACCCTTCCTGCTCATATCTGTTTTTTCACTAAACCTATTACTGTCCTTGTCGCCTAGTGCCATTGGCTTTCCAATATCCACCTCATTCTTCCTGTTACTAGTTCCCCTAGAACTCATAGTATTACTACACTGGGACTTCACTGTATTCACGCCAAAAGCCATACCACTATCCATTCCTAGTTTAAAGACCTAACAGCTTCCTCCACTGCCGTTGCCAGTGCCCCCACCCCAGACCTAGATAAGTGAACCCCATCCCTGGCATACATGTCATTTCTGCCATAAAAGAGGTCCCAGGTGTCAATGAATGTTACCGCATTTTCCTTACAGTATTTGTCCAGCCAGGAATTGGCACCAATTGCCCTGGACAACCATTCGTTTCCAACTCCTCTCCTTGGCAAAATACCACATATAACAGGGTTCCCACCCTTCTTCCTAATTATCTCTATTGCTGACCTATACCTGCTAATCAGGTCTTCATTCCTACGTCTGCCAACATCGTTGCCTCCCGCACTGAGGCAGATTATAGGATTGCTCCCATTACCTGTCATGATGTCGTCCAGACGGCTAACAATATCCCCCATCCTAGCCCCAGGAAAACATACCATGTGCCTCCTCTTCCTGTCCGTTAGACAAAAGGCCCTATCCATAAACTTAACCTGACTGTCTCCAACTAAAACAATGTTCTTACCTTCATTTGTAGAATTTGTCGTGACGTTCTTGATGGTCTTCATTGGGGTATCAAGGGATGTCTCATTCACGTCTGCCAATGCTCCCTTGGTGCTCATTGTGACGTTCTCAGTAGACAATCCACATTCGTCTGGTAACACCGAAAATGGGTTGGAAGTCTCCACAGCAATCTTCTGGATCTTCGTTGTTTCCGCCACTCCAACAGACTTCTTGATTTTCAGCTTTGTTCCACGTTGGTCAGATACTGACCAAGTTCCTCTCTTGACTTGAGGACTCACAACAGGAGGATTACTTCGAATCCTCTTGTTTTCCTCCGTCAGTCACCGTATCTCAAGCTTAGCAACCCTAAGCTCCTCTTTCAGCTGCTGGTACAGTTGCTCAAGAGAGGACATCTTGTGCAGATTCATGGAGAACACACTGGAGAGAACTTCACAGAGCTAAGTACACGTCACCATTGTGAAAGTACACGTCACCACTGTCCTAAGTACACGTCACCACTGTGAGCCTTGCAGTATCTGCAATGGAAGACACTCATGCAGATTCGGGTGTCATCTGCAAAGGAAGACACGATGCTGTGGCTGACATCCTTGTCTATGTCATATATGAGGATGAGGAACAAGATGGGAGCGAGTACTGTGCCTTGTGGAACAGAGCTTTTCACCGTAGCCGCCTCAGACTTTACTCTGTTGACTACTATTCTTTGTGTTCTGTTTGTGAGGAAATTATAGATCCATCTACCAGCTTTTCCTGTTATTCCTTTAGCACGCATTTTGTGCGCTATTATACCATGGTCACACTTGTCGAAGGCTTTTGCAAAGTCTGTATATATTACATATGCATTCTTTTTGTCTTCTAGTGCATCTAGAACCTTGTCATAGTAATCCAGTAGCTGAGACAGACAGGAGCGACCTGTTCTAAACCCATGTTGCCCTGGGTTGTGTAACTGATGTGACAGTCAATGATAATACCTCATCAACACAAACTGTCAAGATACGTGTGCCTCTTTGGTCCATCATTGTTCTTAATCTACATCAATGACCTTCTAAATGACTCCCAGAAACTTGAACCAATGTAATGAATGAGATACTTGTGCAGCACTTCGATATCTTTCTTTATCGTGGAAACATTTCGCCAGCCAGTGACTGACGAAACGCCACCACAATAAATATACCCAAGTGTTACACACAAGTGTCTCATTCATCAGTAGGTAAGTGCTTAAACAAATAATATTTAAGAATGAAATATCAACAGCAACCCTGTTGATCCAACTCAAATTAGCATTCACACTGATGTTCACAGTATCTTCAGTGTTTTTCAACACAAGTACTAACCTTCTACTTCAGTATTCCCCAGCACATACGTTGCATCAAATTTGTATACAATATCTCAAAATTTCATTAAAGATCCCAAATTATCACAGTATTTAAACGTCAAAATTGACAAACAATACATTCTAATAATGTACACACAGTGTAGTAATTATAAGTTACTTTCAAGGCTTCTTGAAATGTTCTGCCTTACAAAGGGCTTTCTAGAAAGTAATTACGCATGTCAGTTATTCATGTGTGAACTGTACATCGTACTCTATAAAGTAGTTCAGAGCCAAGCTCTGAACAGCGAGGCCTCAGGACAGGAACATCCCGAAACTATCCACACTACAGCTTGGTACATCCTAAATTCAATCCTAGTGATGTCAACCCCACTTGTACACTAGCACACACTCGGGCTCACAACCAGATATACATATGGATATTCAAAAATAAAATCAAAACCCTCGGAAGCAAAGAGAAAAGAAGAAACAGCTTTGGAGAGCAATATGTATCCACACTCCACAAGGAATGAGGTGAGACAGAGTAAGAGAGGAAGGTAGCCTTTCACAAATCCAACAAAACATTCTAACAAGCTGGTAAGGGTGAATGATAAACAACAATAATGTCACTGGCACAGATGAGTAATGACGTACAGGCGTGACATAGATAACAACTCCATGCCTTCTCCTTGGCTCCAACTAATAGGAAAAGAGTGGAAATGTGCAGAATGTTTGTTTCATAAACTTAGAGGGAACACTGCATGAAGCTGGTGTTTTTCTCTTATACACACCTTCCTCAATTAAACATCATTCCTACAGAAAATAACAAAAAACAAAAGATTTTATAAATTTTCATCTCGTGCAAATTGTAGTTAGCCTTAACAAATTTGCTTTTGTTATACTCTGCATATTTCTCCTTTACCTATTTTTCAATCACTGATGTACTTATTTATCAGAAAAAATATATCTGAAAGATTGTATATCACTTTTTTAGGCAGACCGCAGATAGTACATAAGACAGGTAGAACATAAGACAGGTAGTACATAAGACAGGTAGAACATAAGACAGGTAGTACATAAGACAGGTAGTACATAAGACAGGTAGAACATAAGACAGGTAGTACATAAGACAGGTAGAACATAAGACAGGTAGTACATAAGACAGGTAGTACATAAGACAGGTAGTACATAAGACAGGTAGTACATAAGACAGGTAGTACATAAGACAGGTAGTACATAAGACAGGTAGTACATAAGACAGGTAGTACATAAGACAGGTAGAAGATAAGACAGGTAGTACATAAGACAGGTAGAACATAAGACAGGTAGTACATAAGACAGGTAGTACATAAGACAGGTAGTACATAAGACAGGTAGTACATAAGACAGGTAGTACATAAGACAGGTAGTACATAAGACAGGTAGTACATAAGACAGGTAGTACATAAGACAGGTAGTACATAAGACAGGTAGAACATAAGACAGGTAGTACATAAGACAGGTAGAACATAAGACAGGTAGTACATAAGACAGGTAGTACATAAGACAGGTAGAACATAAGACAGGTAGTACATAAGACAGGTAGTACATAAGACAGGTAGTACATAAGACAGGTAGTACATAAGACAGGTAGTACATAAGACAGGTAGTACATAAGACAGGTAGTACATAAGACAGGTAGAACATAAGACAGGTAGTACATAAGACAGGTAGAACATAAGACAGGTAGTACATAAGACAGGTAGTACATAAGACAGGTAGTACATAAAACAGGTTATACATAAGACAGGTAGTACATAAGACAGGTAGTACATATGACAGGTAGTACAAAAGACAGGTAGAACATAAGACAGGTAGTACATAAGACAGGTAGAACATAAGACAGGTAGTACATAAGACAGGTAGTACATAAGACAGGTAGTACATAAGACAGGTAGTACATAAGACAGGTAGTACATAAGACAGGTAGTACATAAGACAGGTAGTACATAAGACAGGTAGAACATAAGACAGGTAGTACATAAGACAGGTAGAACATAAGACAGGTAGTACATAAGACAGGTAGTACATAAGACAGGTAGTACATAAAACAGGTTATACATAAGACAGGTAGTACATAAGACAGGTAGTACATAAGACAGGTAGTACATAAGGCAGGTAGTACATAAGACAGGTAGTACATAAAACAGGTTATACATAAGACAGGTAGTACATAAGACAGGTAGTACATAAGACAGGTAGTACATAAGACAGGTAGTACATAAGGCAGGTAGTACATAAGACAGGTAGTACATAAGGCAGGTAGTACATAAGACAGGTAGTACATAAGACAGGTAGTACATAAGACAGGTAGTACATAAGACAGGTAGTACATAAGACAGGTAGTACATAAGACAGGTAGTACATAAGGCAGGTAGTACATAAGGCAGGTAGTACATAAGACAGGTAGTACATAAGACAGGTAGTACATAAGACAGGTAGTACATAAGGCAGGTAGTACATAAGACAGGTAGTACATAAGACAGGTAGTACATCAGACAGGTAGTACATAAGACAGGTAGTACATAAGGCAGGTAGTACATAAGCCAGGTAGTACATAAGACAGGTAGTACATAAGACAGGTAGTACATAAGACAGGTAGTACATATGGCAGGTAGTACATAAGACAGGTAGTACATAAGACAGGTAGTACATATGGCAGGTAGTACATAAGACAGGTAGTACATAAGACAGGTAGTACATAAGACAGGTAGTACATAAGACAGATAGTACATAAGACAGGTAGTACATAAGACAGGTAGTACATAAGACAGGTAGTACATATGGCAGGTAGTACATAAGACAGGTAGTACATAAGACAGGTAGTACATAAAACAGGTAGTACACAAGACAGATAGAACCGTAGACAGGTAGTACATAAGACAGCACGTAGACCAACGTCCGAAGCACAGCCCGGCTGATCCGGCACCGACTTAAGGCCGCCAGGGGCCTATTGTAATTCCCCATATGAATGGTGGGAGGCTGTTGAACAGTCTTGGGCCCTGGACACTTACAGTGTTTTCTCTTAGTATACCGATGACTCCCCTACTTTTCATTGGGGGTATTTTGCATCGCCTGCCCTGTCTTTTACTTTCGTAGGGAGTGATTTGTGTGTGTAGATTCGGTACCATTCCTTCTAGGCTTTTCCAAGTGAAGATTATGATATATCTCTCTCGCCTGCGTTCCAGCGAGTACAAGTCAAGTGCTTCCAAGCGTTCCCAGTAATTAATAAGGTGCGTGATGAAACTGATATGTGCAGTAAAGGTTCTCTGAACACTCTAGATCTGCAGTTTCACCTGCTTTGAACGGAGATGCTAATATACAGCAGTATTCCAACCTAGAGAGAACAAGTATTTTGGAAAGGATCATCATTGGCTTGGCATCTCTTGTTTTGAATGTTCTCATTATCCATCCTTTCATTGTCTTTGCATTTGTGATCGTGGCACTGTTGTGATCCTTGAAAGTGAGATCCTCATACATTATCACTCCCAGGTCCCTCACATTATTTTTTCGCTCTATTGTATGATCAGAGTTTGTAGTATTCTCAGTTCTAATTATTGTCTCCTCCGGTTTTCCATAACGGAGTAGTTGGAATTTGTTTTCATTGAACATCATATTGTTTTCTGTTGCCCATTGTAAAACTTGGTTTATATCTTCTTGGAGGTTAACTGTGTCCTCAATAGATGACACTCTCATGCAGATCCTAGTATCGTCTGCAAAGGATGGCACGGTGCTGTTGATTACATCTCTGTCTATGTCTGATATGAGGATGAGGAACAAGATGAGGGCGAGTACTGTGCCTTGTGGAATAGAAGCTTTCACTATGGCAGCCTCCGATTTAACTCCGTTGACCACTACTCTTTGTGTTCGATTGGTTAGAAAGTTGAAGATCTATCTTCCCAATTTTCTTTAGTACGTATTTTGTGTGCTATTATGCCATGATCGCATTTGTCAAAGGCTTTTGCAAAGTCTGTGTGTATTGCATCTGCATTCTGTTTCTCTTCCAGTGCATCCAAGGCCATATCATAGTGATCCATTAGTTGCGAGAGGCAGGAGCGACCTGCTCTGATCCCATGTTCCCTGGGTTGTGCAGCTTTTGGGTTTCCAAGTGGATTGCAATCGTGCTTCTTAGCACTCTTTCAAAGATTATTATGATGTGGGGCGTTAGAGCTATTGGTATATAATTCTTAGCTAATGCTTTGCTGCCACCTTTATGGAGTGGGGCTATATCCGTTGTTTTTAGTGACTAACGAATTTCACCCATTGTCTAAGCACCTTCTCCATAGCATACTTAGAGCACGCAATAAGGGTTTCTTGCAGTTCTTAATGAACACAGAGTTCCACGAGTCTGGGCCTGGGGCTGAGTGCATGGGCATGTTGTCAATGACTTTCTCAAAGTCTATCGGAGTTAGGGTAATGTCGGAAATCTGGCATACATTGATGGAGAGTTGAGGCTCATTCATGAAAAAATCATTTGTATTGTCGATCTTTTGACTGATTAGTGGCTTAATAAACACATAGTCGTATTGGGATTTTAACATCTCACTCATATCTTTGTTGTCATCTGTGTAAATTCCATCTTGTCTGAGCAAAGGCCCGATAATAGATGTGGTATTTGCCTTGTTTTTGGGATATGAAAAAAAAAATATATCAAATTTCTTTAAATTTCACTAATCGCTTTTAGCTCCTCCTGTCTCTCCTGGGTCATGTAAGAGTTCTTTAAATTTAATACTTTCCACTTCCCTGATCAGTGCTTCCTTCCATGTGTTATATAATCTAGCGTTCTAGAAGTGCTCAGTTATTCTTCTTCGTCTTCTGTAGAGGGAGCGTCTTTCTCTCTCCAGTTTACTTCTTCTCTTCTTCTTTCTTAGGGAAATATGCCTTGAACATACTTCAGCTACCAGGAAGTTGATTCTTTCAAGGCACTGGTTAGGATCTAAGTCATTTAAGATATCTTTCCAACATGTTTCAATTAAGACATGGTTCAGCTGGTCCCAACTGAAGTTCTTGTTGTTGAAGTTGTATTTGTGATGCCAGTCTATGTATCCCTCAGGTGGTATAGGATTAACTGCACCGCTGGTGGTGCACGAAGCATTCTCTGCACCGCTGTTGGTGCAAGCAACAATCTCTTCACTGTTGGTGGTGCACGGAGCAACCTCTTCTGCGCTGGTGGTACAGGGAACAATCTGTCCACCTCTAGTGGTACAGGGAACAATCTGTTCAACACTGGTGGTACAGGGAACAATCTCTAGACCGCTGGTGGTACAGGGAACAATTTGTTCACCGCTGGTGGTACAGGGAACACTCTCTACACCGCTGGTGGTACAGGGAACAATCTGTCCACAGATAGTGGTACATGGAACAATCTGTCCACAGATGGTGGTACAGGGAACAATCTGTCCACAGATGGTGGTACAGGGAACAATCTGTCCACCGCTGGTGGGTCAGGGAACAATCTCTAGACCGCTGGTGGTACAGGGAACAATTTGTTCACCGCTGGTGGTGCAGGGAACAATCTCTACACCGCTGGTGGTACAGGGAGCAATCTGTCCACCCCTGGGTGGTACAGGGAACAATCTCTCTACAGCTGGTTGTGCAGGGAACAATCTTTCCACCGCTGGAGGCACAGCGAATAATCTGTCCACCACTAGTGGTACAGGGAACAATCTGTCCACCGCTGGTTGTACAGGGAACAATCTGTCCACCGCTGGTGGGTCAGGGAACAATCTCTAGACCGCTGGTGGTACAGGGAACAATTTGTTCACCACTGGTGGTACAGCGAACAATCTCTACACCGCTGGTGGTACAGGGAACAATCTGTCCACAGATGGTGGTACAGGGAACAATCTGTCCACAGATGGTGGTACAGGGAACAATCTGTCCACAGATGGTGGTACAGGGAGCAATCTGTCCACCACTTGTTGCACAGGGAACAATCTGTCCACCGCTGGTGGTACAGGGAGCAATCTGTCTACCCCTGGGTGGTACACGGAACAATCTCTCTACAGCTGGTTGTGCAGGGAACAATCTTTCCACCGCTGGAGGCACAGCGAACAATCTGTCCACCACTAGTGGTACAGGGAACAATCTCCCCACCACTAGTAGTACAGGGAACAATCTCCCCACCACTAGTAGTACAGGGAACAATCTCCCCACCACTAGTAGTACAGGGAACAATCTGTCCACCGCTGGTGGTACAGGGAACAATCTCCCCACCACTAGTAGTACAGGGAACAATCTGTCCACCGCTGGTGGTACAAGGAATAATCTGTCCACCACCGGTGGTACAGGGAACAATTTCTCCACTGCTGGTGGTACAGGGAAAATCTCTCCACCACTAGTGGTACAGGGAACATTTTCTGGTCTATGGCAGAAGCAAAACATTTAATCAACATCTACAACAGTAATTTTATCATTCATGTTAAGCAGTTTGTGTTCCAGGTTGTGTGTTCCAGGATGTGTGTTCCAGGGTGCGTTCCAGGATGTGTGTCCCAGGATGTGTGTTCTAGGATGTGTGTTACAGGGTGTGTTCCAGGATGTGTGTTCCAGGGTGTGTTCCAGGATGTGTGTTCCAGGGTGTGTTCCAGGATGTGTGTTTCATGATGTGTTTTCCAGGGTGTGTTCCAGGATGTGTGTTCCAGGATGTGTTTCAGGATATGTGTTCCAAGATGTGTGTTCCAGGATGTGTGTTCCAGGATGTGTTCCAGAATGTGTGTTTGTAGACAGCCTGTACTGTCTGCACAGACAGCCTATGCTGTCTGCCAGCTTAGTTCATATTTCGCGGCACTAAGGTGCTGCTCTCTGGGCCTGCCCAGGTCTGTGGGACGCTGGTCCCACTCGCTCTGACTCTCTCAGCGGCCTAGCAGCAAGACACAAGGCCTACTAGTTCTCTCCCTCTCGTGGGCATGGCCCTACCGGGCCATGGGCACAACACACAAGCCTGTGTACCCACCACGACATTTACAAATAAAGAAAGAAGCCTCCAAAGACGTTTATCATTCACCCGCCCCGCATTCAGCTCACCAATAATCTGTTTCACACTGGTAGAAGCAGTGGTCGCAGCAGTTGTGTTTGCCCAGAGAGAGGAAGGAAGGAATGAAGTTGTTCACTTCATCACCCTACACAACAAGCATCCGTCTCTCAACGAGTTATCCTGATGTCGTGTCTGCACGTTTCAGCATCCAGACACAGGTATAAGCAGGATCTAGCCAAAATTTACCGAATTTCTTCGAGAATTGTAAGTGGCATCCCAGTGACCCCACGCTACAGCGTCCCACGCTGTTTCTCAAGTCACTTGTTCAGCATCACTTGTATGTTCTGCTGTTGTTGTTCAGCTCAGTGCAGCTATTTCAGCAAGCCAGAGGTGAGTTTTGTGGTGATTTCTGTGTCCAGTGTGCGTGTCTCCATGTTTGTGAGAGAAGGGGAGGAAGAGATCGTTCCTTGCCTCACCCACGCTCGCCTTGCTGTATACACACACCTCACTGTCCTACCATGCACCACCGTGTCATCGCTCCCTCTGCTGTGTTTTCTGCTGTTTTCCATGTGAATTCATTGCCAGAGCTGTGTATCCGAGTGCCCGAGGCCACTCGAAGCCATGTGGATCAGCAAGCCACGTGGATCAGCAAGCCACGTGGATCAGCAAGCCATGTGGATCGGCATGCCACATAGATCACGACGCCACATGAATCACGACGCCACGTGGGGTGTGGACGATGCCACGTGAGTTGCCAGATGTCCCACGCCTCATGCTGTGGTCTGCTGTCCGCATCACATTGACGTCACCGATGCTGCTGCCCGACTTCATGACGTCACGATGTCTGCTGATGTCACACTGCTGCTGACGTCACCTCGCGACGTTATGCCTGACATCACATGATGCCACATCGACTGTTCTAGTAATTATTTCAGAGTTGTCGAGAAGATTGAGAGAAGATATATGTCGTGTGTTAATTAATTCCTCTCAGTCAGTGTTCTCACATGATAGTGTATGGCTTAGTGTTGATTTTGTGCACAGAAAAGCATCTTTTGCTAGTTTAAGCCATGTTGTACCACATGTACCGCGGGTGTGTGTAAAGTTTTCCTTAAGTCCAGTGTGGTCTGTGGCCAGACCCCTGAGTAGCACCACTGTGTTAAGTCACCCGGTGTGACCAGCGCGTTTGACAGCTGACATTAGTCAGCCCAAGCGACCGAGCTCTTTGTACAGAAAGCTCTTATGCTCGTTGCTCGTCATGTTCTGCAGAATTGTACCTGCTACGATTCCCATCGAGATTTGTTTCACTTCACCTCCAGATCTTAAGAGTGCAGTTATATGTAGAGAAACAAGTCTGGGGACGCTTAGACTAACCTCTGCTATAACTCCAACTGCCGAGGGAATGACACTCATCAAGCCGCAGTTAGCCCTGCCGGCAGGTGCTGTGTCAGCCTCGTGTCAAGCTTCAGTGAGCTCTTGCACAAAGATGATGTCACTTTGACTGCTAGCTCGCTCACTGCAGTCTGGTGTATGATGTTACGACTCCCAGATGTTTTGCCCAGTCGTCTCTGCCACAACTCGATCCACGACCCGCTCCACGCTCGCCGGCAGTGACAGCCCAGCGACTGTACCAGCCAAAAAGTGTCCTCCTGAGTCGCTTGCCAGAAGAAGTCCTGCCCAATTGCCGAGTTTTGTCGACGCCTCACTCGAAGGCACCAGCATGTCGTGCCCCAGGTTGAGTGAAACCTGCAGTGACTCCTATGATGACTGCCTCACCGTTCTAGAGGAAACCGTAACCTGTTACGTCACAGCTCAGCCGCAGCAATGTCTCCTGTGTTGCAGTATCTGTCCAGACGCAGGAAGGCGTGCAGTGATGCCCATCGACGCTGACTGCCTTTGACCACGATGTTTAGCACACCCCACATGTTTTTTTTCTTCCCTCCCTGTAGGAAGTTTTTTTTTCCATTTCCATATGTATATATATATTATTTATTTTGTGTTCTGTGCCCTGTTCATACGAAAGAGAGACTGAGATTTTTTTTACCACCAGTATTGTCGGCGAGGTAGGTGGCCGAGCGTATGTAGACAGCCTGTACTGTCTGCACAGAGAGCCAATGCTGTCTGCCAGCTTAGTTCACATTTCACGGCACTAAGGTGCTGCTCTCTGGGCCTGCCCAGAGCGTGTGGGACGCTGGTCCCACATGTTCTGACTCTCTCAGCGGCCTAGCAGCAAGACACAAGGCCTGCTAGTTCTCTCCTTCTCGTGAGCATGGCCCTACCAGGCGATGGGTACAACACACAAGCCTGTGTACCCACCGCGACTTTGCAAATAAAGTAAGAAGCCTCCGAAGACGTATCATTTACGCTCCGCTCTGCAAGAGCCACCAAATAATCTCGTTATATGTTCCAGGATGTGTGTTCCAGGGTGTGTTCCAGGATGTGTGTTCCAGAGTGTGTTCCAGGATGTGTGTTCCAGGGTGTGTTCCAGGATGTGTGTTCCAGGGTGAGTTCCAGGATATCTGTTCCAGGGTGTGTTCCTTGATGTGTGCTCCAGGATGTGTGTTCCAGGATGTATGTTGCAGGATGTGTGTTGCAGGATGTGTTCCAGGATGTGTTCCAAGATGTGTGTTCCAGGATGTGTGTTCCAGGATGTGTGTTCCAGGATGTTTGGTCCAGGATGTGTGTTTCAGGATGTGTGTTCCAGAATGTGTGTTCCAGGATGTGTGTTCCAGGATGTGTATTCCAGGATGTGTGTTCCAGGATGTGTGTTCCAGGATGTATGTTCCAGTATGTGTGTTCCAGGATGTGTGTTCCAGGATGTGTGTTCCAGAATGTGTGTTCACAATCCTATAAATTTGTGTTGTTTACGATGTCTCCCGCAGTAAACATCAAAGCAATTGTTTATCCTCGTAAATGTTATGTCCCGCAGGAATTTATTTAATTTTCGAACATTTCTAGTATTTATGCCCTCTGTATGAAGGTATATATACCTTTATGAAGGTATTTGTACTATGTCTGATACCTGTGTGAAAGTATTTATACCATGTCTAATGCATGTATGAAGGAATTTATACCATGTTTAGTACCTGTATGAAGGTATTTATACTATGTCTAATATCTGTATGAAGGTATTTATGCCATGTGTACTTGTATTAAAGTATTTATGGAAGATTATAAGCAGTTGTCTATAATAAAATCATAGGACTTTTATATACACTTTTATTTCCAGATTCAAAATCTCATCTCAATAACAATTTTTATCATCATATTTTTTTATATACATTATTATTATTATTCCAATTATCTGCAGTATTCACATAATAAATTGCTTATATGGACCATTTTTAGGTCAATGTGCTTACACATGAAACTCCATTTTCATTTAAATGTGTATGTCCATGTAAATATGTATATATATCCAGATTATGATTTAGGTGGAAGAAAATGTTTGATGGTAAAGTTTATTGCCTATTGACTCTCCCTCGGTCATTAGGACGATTTATTCAACTAAAAATGTAAATAAGAAAAAAACAGTTTTTGGGCAGTGCTGTTGTTGCTTTATTTAGGAGCCTCTCAGAATATAATACCGACAGCAGTGCAGTGTTACCTATGCATACACACACAATAAAGATAACACTGGTTATAAATGACCATAATTTTTAAAGGGGTGGACCGGTAAGCCAGCGGAAGGCCTCGGTCAGATGACCAAAAGCTCCAAAGGTGGGTCATCATCTGACTAAGACCCGCGTCAGGAAACATTTGTCCTATTTCTTGACGAACCTTACCTAACCTAACCTAACCTGCATACACACAAAAGAATTTCTTACAGAGATGCACACATACATTGGTGAATATATACATAGTGTATTGATCAATAACAACACTGCGACTCGAACCCATGTTGTTTTGGCTCTCCTCATGGTGAGCGAAAACCACATGACGCTCTAACCCACAGGACCACCAAATCCTAGATGAATCACGCATCCTGCAGAGCTAGTCCTTGCCTAGTCGCAGTGTTGTTATTGATCAATACCACTTGTTCATGGTTACAATAACATAAAATACTGCTGGTTGAGGCTAGTACACCAAACAGGGAGCAGAATGAAATTAGCTCAGAGGCAACCACACTACCGTATGTCCTCGTATCACGGTAAAACACCTAACTCTACTGGGTGCGTGATTCTTGTAGGATTTGGTGGTCCTGTGGGTTAGAACATCATGTGGTTTTTGCTCACCATGAGACGGGCCAAAACAACATGGGTTCGAGTCCTTGGCTAGTCACAGTGTTGTTATTGATCAATACCACTTGTTTGTGGTTACAATAACAAAGTGCATATACACCAATATATACACCAGTTTTGGTAGACATCATCGTGAGTATCCACGGAAGATTACAGAGTAGTGACAGTCCTCTGCATCAGACTGTTGCTTCTGTACCAGTGAAAGTGCAGTGTGCATGTGGGGAGTAGTGCTGGCCTTGAAGGGATCCTGTCAGAGGAGGTGAGGAGGTTTGTTTACCCTGTTCGGCCGGGATTGGGGGGAGAAGTGGTCGCTCCGGACACCCTATCACTGGATGCTGAACAGAACAACACCTCGGTTAATAGTGAGAACATGGTGATTAGTGCGCCAAATGGTGAGGGTTTTTCTAAATCGAATAATATGTATATCAATCAGCAAAAGTGAGTCAGTGATGTGCATTTTTAGTGAGTAAACTGGGCCAATCCCCTTGCAACTATTTCTCGTCCCGTACCCTCGCTACCCATCCCTCGTCCTCTCCCTTCATCCCAGTCTAGGCCTTCTGCCTGACTGACCAAGGGTGTCACAAGATGTGCCGGGTTCCAAGGAATCTCCACGACAGAGCTAAACGCTGTTTAATCCGTTCACGAGACATCTGCCAGGTGTGCAACAGGGACCGAGCATTCAATCTCTCAAATGGCAACATCCTTGCACATAATGGATGTCTAGGCTCCCGGAGGGCTCCAAATGGGAATAACCGACAGCCCCTCCCAGTGGACAGATCTGACAGCTACCCTGACTTCACCTTTACAGAGGACCTAAAATCCGTAATCAAATTAACATCCACCAGAACGCTGACACACATCCCCACAGCAGTTCCCCATCAAGCTGCTAGCAAATTCGCTGACCTCTTGAAGAAAGTCAACGATGCCCCTGCAAACAACGGATCCTGGCACAACCTACTGCTATATGGCAATGCCTGTCGGGCTGCCCCACCAAGGAGGGATAACTCCTTATCAACATTTGTTATTAGGGCAATAAATGCGTTCCCTAAAAGTGACAACCACGTCAGTCTTTCCTCTATGGCGAGTAACATCCACGGGGCAAATACCAACTACAGGACACCTAATGTCTCAAAGATCAGAGCCCAAATTAGCCAAAAAATTTAAATGTAATACTACTGGAGCACTGAGGCTTACAATAAGTGAGGATACCATCTTTCCTAAGGACGTCATTACAGCACAAGCTGTGAAGGACAAACATCCACCGAGGACTCCCAGTACGAACACTGACCTCCCTGACATTGCAGCAGGTGAAGAACATCTAACCCAACAGGATGTAGAGGTTTATAAAGCCTCTGTGTCATTTCCAAAGGTGTCAGCAAGGGGTTTCACTGATTTATGGCCATATCACCTAAAAAAAAAAAAAACTGCCGAGTCCAACACTTGGTGATATTTCAGAGAGGATGTAGTCTAAACTCACAAATTTTCCAATGTGTGCCTGGCTAGCAGTGTCCCAAACGCCATTAGATATCCCTCTTCTTTGGTGCCTCACCATGTGCACTCCGGAAGAAGAATGGAGGAATCAGGCCCATTGCAGTGGGCAACACCCTTCGGCGTCTGGTCGCCAAGGCTGCAGTAAGAATGGTGAGTCAAGAGGCTGCAGCATATATATATATATATATATATATATATATATATATATATATATATATATATATATATATATATATATATATATATATTTATATATATATATATATATGTATAAAATATATATATATATATATATATATATATATATATATATATATATATATATATATATATATATATATATATATATATATGTGTGTGTATATATATATACACACACACATATATATATATATATATATATATATATATATATATATATATATATATATATATATATATATATATATATATATATATATATATATATATAAATATATATATGCAATAAGATCACAGTGAACAGGTGATTTTAAAATATGCAAAACAACCACTCTGAAAGAATAGAGAAATTCCAAGCGCTTTCGTGACTACTCACATTATCAAGGAACTTGATAATGTGAGTAGTCACGACAGCGCTTGGAATTTCTCTATTCTTTCAGAGTGGTTGTTTTGCATATATATATATAAATATATATATATATATATATATATATAGATATATATATATATATATATATATATATATATATATATATATATATATGTATATATATTTTTTTTTCAACAAGTCGGCCGTCTCCCACCGAGGCAGGGTGACCCAAAAAAGAAAGAAAATCCCCAAAAAGAAAATACTTTCATCATCATTCAACACTTTCACCACACTCACACATTATCACTGCTTTTGCAGAGGTGCTCAGAATACAACAGTTTAGAAGCATATACGTATAAAGATACACAACATATCCCTCCAAACTGCCAATATCCCAAACCCCTCCTTTAAAGTGCAGGCATTGTACTTCCCATTTCCAGGACTCAAGTCCGACTATATGAACATAACCGGTTTCCCTGAATCCCTTCACTAAATATTACCCTGCTCACTCTCCAACAGATCGTCAGGTCCGAAGTATCATTCGCCTCCATTCACTCCTATCTAACACGCTCATGCACGCTTGCTGGAAATCCAAGCCCCTAGCCCACAAAACCTCCTTTACCCCCTCTTTCCAACCCTTTCGAGGACGACCCCTACCCCTCCTTCCTTCCCCTATAGATTTATATGCTTTCCATGTCATTCTACTTTGATCCATTCTCTCTAAATGACCAAACCACCTCAACAACCCCTCTTCTGCCCTCTGACTAATACTTTTATTAACTCCACACCTTCTCCTAATTTCCACACTCCGAATTTTCTGCATAATATTTACACCACACATTGCCCTTAAACAGGACATCTCCACTGCCTCCAACCGTCTCCTCGCTGCTGCATTTACCACCCAAGCTTCACATCCATATAAGAGTGTTGGTACTATTATACTTTCATACATTCCCTTCTTTGCCTCCATAGATAACGTTTTTTGATTCCACATATACCTCAACGCACCACTCACCTTTTTTCCCTCATCAATTCTATGATTAACCTCATCCTTCATAAATCCATCCGCCGACACGTCAACTCCCAAGTATCTGAAAACATTCACTTCTTCCATACTCCTCCTCCCCAATTTGATATCCAATTTTTCTTTATCTAAATCATTTGATACCCTCATCACCTTACTCTTTTCTATGTTCACTTTCAACTTTCTACCTTTACACACATTCTCAAACTCATCCACTAACCTTTGCAATTTTTCTTTAGAATCTCCCATAAGCACAGTATCATCAGAAAAAAGTAACTGTGTCAATTCCCATTTTGAATTTGATTCCCCATAATTTAATCCCACCCCTCTCACAAACACACTACCATTTACTTCTTTTACAACCCCATCTATAAATATATTAAACAACCATGGTGACATTACACATCCCTATCTATATATATATATATATATATATATATATATATATATATATATATATATATATATATATATATATATATATATATATATATATATATATATATATATCGTGCCGAATATGTAAAACTGGTCAATTAGCAAGAACTCATTTAAAATTAAGTCTTTTCTAAAATTTTCTATTATGCGTTTAGAGATATATTTTGTTAATTAATGTTGATGTAAAAATTTATAATTTTGCACCAAAAGGAGCTTAGAAAACTTACCTAACCTTATTATAACAAGAGCAATTTACTTTAACTTAGCCCAACTAGATATATTTTAGATTTGTTTACAATAATTTAATACTAAACAAACACAGTGTAATATATTTTTTTCGTTAGGTTCAGAATGATTTTGGCTAAATTATTGCATACACAAATTTTCACTTGTCCTATATGGCAAGATGAGCGTTGCTATTTAAGCCAAGATCGCAAGTTCTGCCTATTCGGCACGACATATATATATATATATATATATATATATATATATATATATATATATATATATATATATATATATATATATATGCAATAAGATCACAGTAAACAGGTGATTTTAAAATATGCAAAGCAACCACTGTGAAAGAGTAATGAAATTCCAAGCGCTTTCGTGAGTACTCACATTGTCAAGGAACTATGAAAGTAATACATCAAAGGAAGGCAATTAAAGGGCATAGACCACACCTCACAGTCAACCCCCACAACAAAGAAACACCTGACGTGGGGCAATACCAGACTCATAAGAAAAGAGGAATACTGCAGTAGGTTCGCTGGTCCAAGTAGACAGGTCCTCACGACAACCCATTAACAAATTATTCTTCCCAAGAAATAATGTTTATTATTTGTCCAATGTATTATTAAACTCTAACCAAATTTTATTAATTATAAATGAATCTAATTTATATAAACCTAAGGAAATATTCATTTTATTTTCAAAACTGCTTTTTATAAAACAAGATTCAATTATATTCCTGTCAACCA